>NW_028151249.1:0-38821 GCF_964638095.1 Poromitra crassiceps
AGGTTTTGGTGTCTTCCCATACTATCTCTAAAACTGAATAGTGAAATATTAGATTGACAAAGATATAAATAACATAATGTACATTAGTATGTAAAGATGTCAACACCCAGAACAGAATAGAAAACAATATAGAATCTTACCAGTACGAGCGCGTCTTCTGTTACATTATGCTTTAGTTTTGCAGCTGTGATTTTATTAAGTTATGCTTCATTTAAAAACAACTTCCTCAAAAAGACTCGCGCAAAGGGAGAGAGAGAGGAGAGAGAGAGAGAGAGAGAGAGAGAGAGAGAGAGAGAGAGAGAGAGAGAGCGACAGAGAGAGAGAGAGAGAGAGAGAGAGAGAGAGAGAGAGAGAGAGAGAGAGAGAGAGAGAGAGAGAGAGAGAGAGAGAGAGAGAGAGAGAGAGAGAGAGAGAGAGAGAGAGAGAGAGAGAGAGAGAGAGAGAGAGGTACTTCCTCATTTTTTGGACAGGCGCTTCTCATGTGACCGCTGTCATGTGACCAAAGTGGGCGGGGTTTAAGTTGTTTCAGGAAGGGGTGTGATTGTTGTTGTTCTTTTAATACAGCCGATGTAGCTTTATGAAATATGACGTTTCTGTATTAATTCATAATTTATTCGCTGAGATCAGTCGCTTTCAACGCGTGTTTCTAAGCAAAACAGCTGAGAGGGTTTGTCCTGGAACTGGAGGAAGTAGGGCCAAGTTTAGGCTTTAAGAGTGTGTTCATCATGCTGCTGCTGCTGCACACGCTGGTGTGTTGTCTCTTTTCATGTCATGTTGCATCGGGGAAGCCAAGAAAAGACACGTCCTTCTAATAATTGGTAAGTGATCGCCTGAATATGCCTTGCTGCATAGGATCTTTATTGATATGGCACGTTCTAAAAACGGTTTACAAAGTGATTCCCAGCCATGCAGACTATAGTCAGAAACAACATGGAGAAAGGAGAACAGTGGAAACAATATGAGAGCAGTTTACAGAAGTAGGAACAACAAACAGCCATGGTTTACAATAATGGGAAGATAAGTAGAAGCATGCAGAGGCAACAACAAAACAATATGCAGTATATTAAAGGTCAGAGAGGGCAAGTTAAAAAATATGATGCAGACTTGGCCAAACATCCAGTGGCAAGTTGTTCCAAAGTTTAGGGCCATTGCAGATGCCCCTTGACCTCAGTCAGGACTAAGGTGCTTCTAGACCTCACTCCCCCACCCTACACCCACCATGGCACCTCACTCCCCCACCCTACACCCACCATGGTGCCACCTCTTCGTAACCTGTAACTGGCCCATCTTCTGTCTTTGCCCCGTTTCCCAGCTGATGACGCAGGTTTTGAAACAGAAGTGTACAACAACTCTGTAGTCCGGACCCCCCACCTCCGCCTCGCTGGCCCGCCGCAGCCTAGTGTTCCGCAACGCTTTCACCTCCGTCAGCAGCTGCTCCCCCAGCCGCGGCCTCCATCCTCACTGGCCTGCCACAGGTAACACACACACACACACACACAGACAGACACACACACACACACACACGACACACACACACACACACACGCACACACTATCCCATCGAAAGTATGCTTCCTCATTTTGTTCACGAACGCAGAGCAGCCAAGTTGTGTTTGTCCTGCGTTCTCAGCACCAGAACGGCATGTATGGACTTCATCAGGGGAGTCCACCACTTCAACTCGTTTGACGCGAGTGCAAAGCCTGCCTCTGCTCCTGCATCAAGCCAACGTCCATACAGGTAAATAAAAAAAGTCTCCAGTTGATCAGAAAGGACAATGTGCCTTATTGTCAAGTCTGCACACACACCTACTTTGTTTTGATTTAAGACTAGACAATAACAGTTTGTCACTGTCGTGATATACTGATGAATTGCACTTTATAGTAATGGGTCATACTCCGCTCATGAGTACACATAGTAAACAAGCAAAGGGATATAAATGATTATTTCCCAATTTTTCTAGTTTACTAGCTGGAAAAAATATATAATAAGGTATTTGTCCTGCACCAGAAGGTCTGTGCACACACCTTCTTGCTGTTTGTGGCTTTCTTCGCCGATGGTTCTCAAAACCCTTTCATGTCAAGGACCCCTAAAACTGACACAAATTAGACCATGGACCCCCATTTGATAATATGTTTTGCTTTAGATAGATGTTTTATTATTATTATTTTATTATTTATCCATGCTAATTTCTCTCTCTCTCTCTCTCTCTCTCTCTCTCTCTCTCTCTCTCTCTCTCTCTCTCTCTCTCTCTCTCTCTCTCTCTCTCTCTGTCTCTCTCTCTCTCTCTCTCTCTCTCAGGTATAATAGGGAAGAAGCATGTTGGCCCTGGGTCTGTATACCCTTTTGATTTCGCCTACACAGAGGAGAACAACTCTGTGCTCCAGGTGGGCCGGAACATCACCCGGATCAAACTCCTGGTCCGGAAGTTTTTCCAGACGCACAAAGAGGAAGCCATCGAGCGGAGGGCAAAGCCAGCAAAGGGGAACAAAGGAGAAAGAGCGAATAGAGAAGAGAGACCATTCTTCCTCTACGTCGCGTTCCATGACACCCACCGCTGTGGACACTCCCAGCCGCAGTACGGAGCTTTCTGTGAGAAGTTTGGGAACGGTGAAATGGGAATGGGTAGAATTCCCGACTGGACACCGGAATATTACACACCGGAACAAGTTCAGGTCAGTGGCATATGTGGTAGTAAGAGAAATCATGATCATTTAATTCTCTTGGCTATTTTATCAATACTGTAAAAATCCTTAAACATTGTGATGTTAAGGAATTCCTTCAGGGAACTGTGACATGCACGTGACTTATCACTAATTAGGCTGATGCAGCAGCTCCACCCCACCCCCCCCCAAATAAATAAATACATAAATAAATAAAATCACATAACACCAACAACCAACACTCCCAACAATAAACATGTATTATATTTTTTTTAATTGCAAACTACCAGCATTATTATTTTTTCATTGCAAGCTAGCAACTTTATTATTTATTATTTATTTATTTATTTACTATCATATTACTTTGATTATGTTGATTATTACTTAGCTCCATGCTGGAAATGTTGATCATGTTGGACCTGTGCGGTTGCCCGGTTTGGGCCTCTTCTTTCCTCTCCTTGTCTTTCTTGTCCTCCTCTTGAAGGGGCTGGATGTTGTGAAGCGGGTTTTCTCTGGTAGAAGCCTCTGTGTCTGTGCTGCTCTGTGCTCAGGCTAGAAGCCTCCGTGTCTGTGCTGCTCTGTGCTCAGGGTAGAAGCCTCTCTGTGCTGCTCTGTGCTCAGGGTAGAAGCCTCTCTGTGCTGCTCTGTGCTCAGGGTAGAAGCCTCTGTGTCTGTGCTGCTCTGTGCTCAGGGTAGAAGCCTCTGTGTCTGTGCTGCTCTGTGCTCAGGGTAGAAGCCTCTGTGTCTGTGCTGCTCTGTGCTCAGGCTAGAAGCCTCTGTGTCTGTGCTGCTCTGTGCTCAGGCTAGAAGCCTCTGTGTCTGTGCTGCTCTGTGCTCAGGGTAGAAGCCTCTGTGTCTGTGCTGCTCTGTGCTCAGGGTAGAACCTCCGTGTCTGTGCTGCTCTGTGCTCAGGCTAGAAGCCTCTGTGTCTGTGCTGCTCTGTGCTCAGGGTAGAAGCCTCTCTGTGTCTGTGCTGCTCTGTGCTCAGGGTAGAAGCCTCCGTGTCTGTGCTGCTCTGTGCTCAGGGTAGAAGCCTCTCTGTGTCTGTGCTGCTCTGTGCTCAGGGTAGAACCTCTCTGTGTCTGTGCTGCTCTGTGCTCAGGGTAGAAGCCTCTCTGTGTCTGTGCTGCTCTGTGCTCAGGGTAGAAGCCTCTCTGTGTCTGTGCTGCTCTGCTCAGGACACACTCGTGGAGGATGCCCTTTGACGGGGACATCTCATGATGCATGGGCCTCTGAGCCAAGGGTATTCAGAGTATTCCCATGATGTCACATGCTGCACTTCCACTTGGCACGATGGACCATCGTCGATGGGCCGACCTCCATCGACCTCTGACCCCCATCGACCTCTGAGCCTTCTACATCGGGCCATTGTGATGTCCACTTCTGAAGAAGCCTCCGTGTCTGTGCTGCTCTGTGCTCAGGGTAGAAGCCTCTGTGTCTGTGCTGCTCTGTGCTCAGGGTAGAAGCCTCTGTGTCTGTGCTGCTCTGTGCTCAGGCTAGAAGCCTCTGTGTCTGTGCTGCTCTGTGCTCAGGCTAGAAGCCTCTGTGTCTGTGCTGCTCTGTGCTCAGGGTAGAAGCCTCTGTGTCTGTGCTGCTCTGTGCTCAGGGTAGAACCTCCGTGTCTGTGCTGCTCTGTGCTCAGGCTAGAACCTCTCTGTGTCTGTGCTGCTCTGTGCTCAGGGTAGAAGCCTCTCTGTGTCTGTGCTGCTCTGTGCTCAGGGTAGAAGCCTCTCTGTGTCTGTGCTGCTCTGCTCAGGACACACTCGTGGAGGATGCCCTTTGACGGGGACATCTCATGATGCATGGGCCTCTGAGCCAAGGGTATTCAGAGTATTCCCATGATGTCACATGCTGCACTTCCACTTGGCACGATGGACCATCGTCGATGGGCCGACCTCCATCGACCTCTGACCCCCATCGACCTCTGAGCCTTCTACATCGGGCCATTGTGATGTCCACTTATTCCCCCCCTCCCACCCCCCCCCCCCCACCCCCGGCCTGCCAAGCGTGAGCAAAATGCACGACATTTTCACAAGTAAAATCTCATCTCATTACTAATGATGAAAGCAGCTTCACGAGTACAAAGCCAATATCGGTAGGCTATACGTGAGTCTTTTTTTTTTTTTTTTTTTCTGATTGAACACTTTTATTGACAGATAAATGATAAGCGCAGCAACAAAACTGTTGCGACAGAAAACGAAACTTACAGAAATGAGAATAAATGTGATAAAACAGCGAAATGAGTCGATCCATGAGGCGCTTATTGTTTAGGGCAAAAATACGTTTCAGTAGGGATGTGACTGAAATAACAGGATTAGCAGCACAGCTATACAAGTAATTCAACAGAAACAACCGTGGTTACAAAAATATCAAAATACTTTGCATAAAAAGTGCTTTAGTGGTAAAATTACAAAACATCAATCAGCGATTAGGCTATACGCGAGTCTTGACTTGGGAGGAGGGCACTGCTAACGATTAAAGACTTACCTCCACACAGAGCCAACCTCTCACGTTCTCTCCTGGGACTGAGATTTCAAAAAGTCGGGCTATAACATACGTCTACTAAACATGAAGCAACATTTCGCCCTGCACATTTTTTTGTTCAAAGTTTTTTTATTCGTTTTCTGTATATCATACAAAATCCAGATTTAAATACACTTGACACTTTTAAACAAAAACCCATCCCACAAGGACTCCTAGCCTATTACACCACATACATCATGTCATACATCACAGTATATCAGTACACAAAGACACATAAAAGAAAAAGAAAAGAAAGAAAAACAAACAACAACAAACAACAACAACAAAAACAGATGAATGAAAATAAATATGAGAGGGGGGGGGGTAAATCTATACATTTGAAATGCTTGAAGCGTCCATTTTCTCTACCTGGTCCAGGACTGGCTGCCAGATGGTATAAAAGTCGAGAGCACAACCCCTTGTAGCGTATCAGATTTTTTCTAGGGTTAGATGATACATAAGATCTCTGACCTAGTGATTGAAAGTTGGAGGAAACTTGTCTTTCCATTTAAGGAGTACAAGTCTTCTAACCAGAAGTGTACCAAACGCTATCATCTTTTTACTGCATTGGTTGAGGGAGAGATCATGCGGGACCACACCAAAGATTGCAATTATGGCAAGAGGTTCAATGGATATTTCCAATATATCCAAAAAAAAATTAAATATGGAATGCCAAAAATCTACTAATTTTGGGCAAAGCCAAAACATATGTGATAAAGTGGCTGGGGTTGTTTGACAGCGATCACAATTAGGATCCATGTTTGGTGTAAATTTGGCCAATCTCGCCCTGGACCAATGCAGTCTATGTACAATCTTGAATTGTATGACTTTATGTTTTCGCCCTGCACATTTAACTGAAAGTATGAAATGTATTAGATAGTAATTACTAATGAATATATCCAACACAGGCTAAATAGCCTCGGCTCTGGTCAGAGTTTCAGTTTCAGCACCAGCCTCCCTCTCTCTGCTGAGTGCTACACGCTGTCTGTCCACCCAACTCCCCCACTCCCCCACCTCCCCACTCCCCCACCTCCCCACCTCCCCACCCCCCACCTCCCAACTCCCCCACTCCCCACCTCCCCACTCCCCCACCTCCCCACCCCCGTCAACGACGATGCCATCGTCCATCGTGATGTTTCACTGTAGAACCACATTGCAACCCTATTTCCTAATATGGCGCTTTACAATACACACAGCTCATTGGCTGTGTTTGTCACATGATTACAATCACCTGTTATTTTCCTACCAAGATGGCCGTGTGGTAACAGAATGCTATCAATCCCTTGTCATGCTGGTAGTGCTGGCTGTCCCGTCAGTGCTCTTATGACATCACTGATTAATGACATCACTGATGATGTCACAACTTTGCATGTTATGACATCACTGATGACATCATAAGTGATGTATGACATCACTGATGACATCATCAGTGATGTCATAATGCCTCCGTGTGTGTGTGTGTGTGTGTGTGTGTGTGTGTGTGTGTGTGTGTGTGTAGGTAGTCAGTGGGACAAAAATTTAAACAGACAAACAAACAGAAAAGTTGCCTGCATGCTCCCTTTTATATAGATAGATATAGATGTATTTTCTTGTTCTGTGTGGACCCCAGGAAGAGGAGCGATCACCTTGTGTGGCAGCTAATGGGGATCCAATTAAACAATAAACAACCAACATTATAATGTGCAAAGTAGCGGTCTGGAACAGAGGAAATAGGGGCATGTGTATATAATGCGTGTATGTATGTCCTGTAAATAGCTTATTTTCTGACAGGCAGCAGCTCATATCCTTATTTCATAGAGACAAAGAGAAAATGAACGCTGTATAGTTTACATTGCTGCAGCCAGCGTGTTCACCCTGTCTCTGTCTGCTGTCCGTCACATTGGAAGAGATAGAAGCTCCCATTCCCCCCGCTCTTCAGTTTGTAATCCTGATGACATCAGTCCGGACCGGCTCAAATAAATACGGGCGGCCATCGAATTCAAATGCATTGTCTATATGATCGTAATCAGATCCAGCAATCCTCATGATGACTTGATCGACTGCTCTGAGCTCTCAACTGAGTCTGAGTTCAGAGTAGGGATGTTCATTTTGAAAATTTTGCAAAATCGATAATTGGTGAGAATTAACGATCAATTATCGATTATCGATCATATTAATACTTAGAAAATTTTCAATTTTTTTTTTTTTTTTTTACAAAATGAATGTCTATGGCAGAAAATACGAAAGACAACGTGTTCTCCTCAATGAACTCTTTATTTCAATGTGTCTCCTCTACAACACTGCTGTCCCCGGCGCATGCCGGTGTGAATTTCCCATGTTTAAAACAGTTTTGTTGGCACAAAGGCCCGTGCCCAGCCAGAAAACTAGAGACTATATGAAGCTCCACCTCACGTTAGTCGGCTGTGCAATGGAGTGGGGCGAGGAGGAACGAATTCCACCCAAACCTAGTCCCAAAAAAAAAAAAAAAAAAAAAAAAAAAACATTTTTGTTTTTGTTTTGTTTTGTTTAAATAATTAAAAAATCGATCCAAATGCCACAGGATCGATTCCAATCCTTAACGATCAATTATCGATTTTCGATAATTGATGAACATCCCTAGTTCAGAGTCCCTGTATGTCAGTCCCTGGATGGAAAACTGAGCAATGAATGGCTGGCAGAGGTAAATATCGACACATTTTATTTTATTTCTTTTATAACCATATATTTATTGGTTTTGCATGTAATTACTGTACATGTATTCTCATCATACATCTAACATACATCATTTATAACCCCCCCCAACCCTGTGGCAGTATAAAAAGAAAAAGTAAAAAGGACAATGCAAGAATGAAATAAAAGTAACACAAATAAATAAGTTGAATCAACTGTAGGTACCATCACAATTATATATACATACCGCACATATCATTTACAATAGCCTATTTCACATTCAAGTCACCCTTCCAATGCCTCTTCAATGTCACCATTTTTAACAAATTCCAAAAACATTTCCCAAATGCCATAAAAGTCTGTCATTTTCTTCCTAATCATATAAGTAAGTTTCTCCAGAGCTAGACTAGATGTTAGATTTTTCAACCACTGACCTAGAGAGGGGCACCCAACATTCTTCCAACACAAAGCAATTGAACGTCTGGCCTGTAATAAGCACAAATCAACCATTTTCCTTTCTCTATTATTTAAAGAGCAATTGACAGGGTAGATGCCTAATATACACAATTTAGGACACAGTGGCATATCGACACATTTATGTCAGTATCATATAATAAGGTTTTGAGCCACACTGCATGTCAGAAAATGAGCTATTTACAGGACGTAATACATACATTACACATGCCTCTATTTCCTCTGTTCCAGGCCGCTGTTCAGTGCATTATAATGTTGTAGTGGATCAATAAAAAAAAAAAAATCATAATTAAAGCTAGAAATAAGGTCCAGGTTGTAAAAAACGAAATTCTCGGTAATCACAGTTCCTAAAAATGGCAGAGCCACAGTCCAGATAGATACTATAATAGATCAAATTGTCCAAGAAGGGGGGGTGCACTATTAAGCTAGCAGATCATGGGTGGGTGGCTAGCGGCCCATTGAAGACCAATCCTCGGTTCATATTTGCTTGGCTAAAAAATGAATTCAACCCTGGTAACAGTAATGACTAATTTTTCATTTTTTCCTTGAGTTCTGCCACAAGATCTTTCTCATGTTGCTGAAGGAGATGGTAGAAGGTATCTTTGCCTTTTCTGGTTTTCAGTGAGTTATGGAGCTCCCTCATTTTTTCCTGAGTGGTGGCTTTACCAAAGATCCTATCGTAGCATTCTTGCGCGATAACGTCCTCGTCGAGGAGCTCGTCCAGGATCCGTTCAACATTGGTCACTCCATAGATCAGCCCAGCCCGGTGTTTATCCACAAAGTGCTTCTCTGAGGAGAAACGAAGGGAAAAAGTAAAATTAACCAATTTAATTCTCAGATTTATTTATAACAGTCATAAATCATAACACGGTTGTTCCCAACCTTGAAGAGGATTCGGGCCACATGTGAAACATTTATTTGAGTTCTGAGTTTAAATCAGGATTCTAAGAATAAAGTCAGAATTCTGAAAATAATGTTAGAATTCTGAGCTTAATGTCAGAATTCTGAGTTTAATGTCAGAATTCTGAGTTTAATGTCAGAATTCTGAGCTTAAAGTGTAACTAACCCCCAAAACACTTTTTTTCAGCTTTTAACCAATATATATGACTTTGGGGGTGATGTGTGAAGAATTCTGGTCAGAATTTCCACATTTGACACCAAACTGTTGCCATTTTACCATTTGTATCATTTTTCAGCAGCATATCTGGCATAAGCGCCCTCTAAGGGTGGAACACTGCTTTTTTTTCCCCTCAAATGAATGGGAGATTTGGTACAAACTGACGTCACATTGTCCCCAAAGACTATGGGATTTCAAGATAATTACTCCCCTACCCCCCCTGTACCCTTTCGGCTCCTCAGAACTCCAAGCCTATTCCCATGATGTCACTTGACCTGTTAATTTATTACAATCGCCTGTTATTTTCCTACCAACTCCTATGTAACACAATACTATCAATAAACGCCACTATAATCATAAAAGGAAGGACATGACATTGTGTTGCTGTAAAATCATTCCCAACCTTTTATAAATCTCCAAAACAGCAACTTTTCAGGAAGTTTGCTCTTAAAATACTGAACCAAACGTCGTCGAAGTTGGCACATGTCTTAATTATAGTTCGTTTCCCGCTGAATGTGTCATTACTTTATTAATATCTTACCTGGATAAGCTCGAATGATGATGTTTATATTATCAGTCCGAGTTGGAAGCACTGTCTCCAGGCCAGTCAGGCGGGAGAGAGTCGTACTGTATGCTGCTGCGCGCGCCCCCGGAGCTTGGGGCTCGTGCATGAGGCTGTGCTCCCTCTGGCCGAGAGAGCACAGTCTGACATTTCTGACTGACTGAATTGGTGGAGGAGGAGGAGAGATCTGCAGCTGTGCCCTGAGAGACACTCACCTCGCTCCGACTATAGCAGGCTACTCAGCTACTGACGCTGTGCCCGTCTGTGAAAAGCGTCCTGTCCAGTCGCACCTTCGCAAACAGATGCAGGGTTCCCTCAATCCTGTACCCAATCTCAGACTGTATTGAGCAGAAAAATCGCACACCAGCTATTCTGTCTGTGTTTGTTTGTTGCTCCGTGAGGTTACAGAGCGCCCCATGCATGCAGCAGGCTGTTTCGCCAGCCGGGGTCTGGCAGGAGGGAGGAGGCGCAGCCTGCACTGCGCTGAGAGGAAAACTTTTGCACATCTTTTAACAAGAATCACGAAAAGCCCCCAAACTAAAATGAAAAGGGGACTTCATGGCAAGTTGGACGAGGGAATGACGTGGAGAAATCTCGCATTGTGTTACCCCAGAGCGGGGGGTTTGTCCTATTGTGCGGTGTGCTGCGGTAAACGAGCCTCGCCTCACTTTGCTCTTATCGATAGGCACAGACGCCCACACACACACACATGGACAAAAATAATTAAATTTCTAGTTCGCCACTGAATTACCAAATTTATATAACTTTCAACCATTTTAAGCAACGCTGTTTCCATACAGACCACCAGCGTTGGCTAGTTGTTGATATTTATAAAGATATTGCCCCTCTCAAATAAATTATTTTTGAGGCGGTAGGCAAACTGTAATGGCGTCGATTTCCGAAAAAAAATCCTGACTTCAACACAGCCAAAGAGTCTAGTATAGACAAGAGTATATGTCATTTCTTGGTTTTTTCCATAGGTATTTTCAAATCACTGTTCTGATACATATCTGGGGGGTTAGTCCCCCTTTAATGTCAGAATTCTGAGCTTAATGTCAGAATTCTGAGTTTAATGTTAGAATTCTGAGCTTAATGTCAGAATTGTGAGAAAAAGTCAGAATTGATTAAAGTCCAAATTCAGAGGGAAAAAAAGTCAAATTTCTGGCATTTTTATGTCCGAATTTAAGGAGGAAAAAGTCATAATTCTGAGCTTAATATCAGAATTTTGAGGGAAAAAGTCAGAATTCTGAGAAGAAAAGCCAGAACGTTTTTTTTTTTGAATATTAAACCTTAAACAATAGGGCACACACATAGTCGATGTCCACTATATTACATGCACAGTGTGCAGAAAAACACAAGACAAAAGATGCAAAGCCTAAATGAGGAAAATCAGTGAAACAGTACAATACCTTTGTCTTTAGGAGGAACAGTCTCCTCTGGCCCGAAGTTCCCGAGGCTGCTGATGAGGGGCAGGGTCATGGGCGTGGCCAGCAGCGGCTGCACGGAGGGCACGGGGGCGTTCAGCGGGACGGGTGTCAGGAGGGGCATGGCTGACATCGCCGACATGGACGCCATGCCGACGGACAGGTTTGGCATCGAACCCATTCCTACGAGGAGGGGGAAATCAAAAGCGCACGCTTCAAAAGACTGAAATAGTTAAATTTCCCATTATTCTTTGAAAGCTACCATTATTTTTTGCCATTTCCATTTTCTTGACATTTGAAGGAAAAACGCTCGGGTTGTGCCCCCAGACCCAGGATATCCGGGACAGTTTTGATTGTCAGTCTACTGACCTACGGGTATTATTTCAAAATATGGACAAGAAAATGCTATCTATGTTGAGTAAATGCTTAGCTATCTTGGAACGTGAACAAACATCTTAGTTTTATGTATCTGTTATGTGATTGGACCCATTGTTTTTATTTTTCGTATTTTATATGATTATTTTAATAGTTGTATATATTGTGAATATTTCTATGGTTGTCAATAAACTAACTAACTAACTAGAGTGAGCAATTCAAATGAGACGGTTTTGCAAGCGGAATGCGGCTGTGATCTCTTAGTAGAGGACGTCCTACCGAAACGTGTCGATGATGCCATGTTTGAGGCAGGATTGCAGATGGGAGGCTGCTTCATTATGCCTGGTAGAGAGGGGGGTAAGCTCCGCCCCTGCAGCTTGAGTTTAATGAGCTTCAGGGCGATGGAGAACTCCAGTCTGTCCATCTTCCCGTCGCTGCCCATGTCGGCCAGGTGCCTGGAGGAGAGAGGGAGAACTGCAGGTGTAACAGCGTGATCCGTGAGCTGACAAAGCTGCAGGAGAGATCACTCAAAGTCCACTCGCATTGCTCCTTTACGGAGGTGATATAAAAGCTGAACATGGCACAGGGGAAAAGGCTGTGGGATTGGATCCTAGGCAACACAGAGAGTTCAGTTATACACACGCACGCACGCACACACACACACACACACACACACACACACACACGCACACACACACACACACACAAACACAAACACAAACACAAACACACACACACACACACACACACACACACACATTCGGGAGCCCAGATTTTACATCCTGCCTTCAGATGACTGGGAATTACAGTGGCCCAGGGTGGGGCAGACTGTTCAGGAAGTCAGCTCTCAACAGGAAGTTTCAAAGGGGGACTTAATGGTCCTGTATGGACAAACCCTCTCCTGACTAAAAGCACTTGGGCGCTGGACCTACTGACCCACTTGCTTTGGCTCAACAACACACACATTATGATGCAGTCTCATCGGTTCCTTACCAGATCTCAGCCAGGACCCGAGCAGGTAGGCCAGACTGCAGGAAGAACTTCCTTGCCTGCTCTCCTGCAGACACACAAAACACTGGGTTTAAAGGTAGAAGCGCATTCAGACCATCCAGATACTGGCAGGATGCAGCTAGCTCACCGGAGACGCTAGCAGTCGTTCTTTAGACAGTACCCTTATTATTAATATCAGTCTGTTTGTTGTGATTTTGCAGCCTACCCGAGACATAGCCGAGGATGGGAGTGAGGGAGTCAAACTTCTTCTCATGTTTCGCCCTCTCCTCTGGAGTGATGGCCCACACGCTGGCTCCACCTGGACATGCAGGAGGAGAGGAAGAGAGAAACCTGACTTTAGTGGAGCAGATAACTGTAACAATCGTTCATTTCCGGAAAGAAACACGAAAATTGGCACACATACTCCTTGGGGATTGCTCTTTTGATAAAACCCGTTAGCCACCTAAAAATTCAAGATGGCGGCCATTTTTCAAGATGGCCGACATTAAATATACAGTAATCGCAAAGACTTGTCCTATTTGAATGATATTGGTGTCAAATCATACATTTTTGACTATGTAGAATCCGAATTTGGAACTATGTACCTACTCACTAGCTTCCTTGTACCATAATATCAGTCCCGGAATCATAATTAGGGTAAAAAGTGCCCATATCATAGGCACCATCAGTCCGATATATTATTGGATGTACATGTAGGCAGTAGGCCTATACTTGTTTGTCACTTATTGTCTGTGACAAATCGTGGTAATCAGAGCCAGCCTTCTTTGTGATAAGATTGTCTGGTTCAATCAGACAATCAGACTGATTGCATGTCTTCCTCGAAATGTCCGTTATTATTAAATTATTTATTAATATTTTATTCCTGACAGGACAGGTGTTCATATAGCCTATGTCTCGGCTAATCCTCATCTCCGTGATAGTAGCCTAATAGCAGAATTTGCGAGGGTCTTTGATCTTCTATCTCCAAATTCCCAATAGCCTAAATAGGCTAAATAAATACATAGGCTTACATAGCCTACATAGCATACATTAATAAATAAATAAAGAACTTTCTCCCTCTCTCTCTCTCCCGATCCCTCCCTCTTTCTTTCTTTCTTTCTTTCTCTCTCTCTCTCTCTCTCTCTCTCTCCTCGCACGGCAGACGCCCGACATAGCCTAAAATGTAGGTCTAACAAAACGCATTTTTATAATCATATAGGAAAATCTCTGGGAATTATTTTGTCCATCCCGAGAGGCTATTAGCCTATCAGCGTGTCTGCTGGCCAATCCAGGAAGTTTGACAATACTATTTGGACCGTTTCATTTGTGGCTGTGTAAACACAAACGAACCAAGGCACAAATGCAACAATTGTATCAATTAAGTACCTGAATCGGAACAAAGCAAACGACCTACAGGTGTGAATACACCCCCAAATGTGCTGCATGAAACAGAAACATGTGTCTGCTGTGAACTGCACAATAATCAGAAAGATTTTCATTCGTAAAATCCAGCAAACTATTTACCATTTGGACTTGGACCAGTGTTGCTATTGAAGTTTATATTCGCCCCTTTAAGGTGAGCTCCAGTAAAATCAGGCGTGTTGACGACACCTCCAGTCTGTGTGGTGGTAGTGCTGCTTCTTGCTTCCCTCAGGTTTTTACCAGCACCGCCCACCGTTTGCTCTGCATGGAACAGACAAACAGGTGATCATTAGCTGGAGACTGGTTAGTTAGACTGGTTAGCTACACTGGTTAGTTAGATTGGCTAGTTACACTCGTTAGTTAGACTTGTTAGACTGGTTAGCTACACTGGTTAGTTAGACTGGTTAGCTACACTGGTTAGTTAGACTGGCTAGTTACACTCGTTAGTTAGATTGGCTAGTTACACTCGTTAGTTAGACTTGTTAGACTGGCTAGTTACACTGGTTAGACTGGCTAGTTACACTGATCAGTTAGACTGGTTAGACTGGCTAGTTACACTGGTTAGTTAGACTGGCTAGTTAGACTGGTTAGACTGGCTAGTTACACTGATTAGTTAGACTGGTTAGTTAGACTGGCTAGTTACACAGGTTAGTTAGACTGGCTAGTTACACTGGTTATTTATACTGGCTACTTAGACTGGTTAGTTACACCGATTAGTTTGACTGGTTAGTTAGACTGGTTACCGCTAGTTAGGCTGGCTAGTTAGATTGTCTAGTTAGACTGTCTAGTTAGACTGGTTACCGGTAGTTACACTGGTTAGTTATACTAGTTAGTTACACTGGTTAGTTAGACTGGTTACTGGTAGTTAGACTGGTTAGTTGGTAGTTTAGAACTGACAGACATCAGTAACAACAGATCAGGAAAATGTCTTTCACTTCCCAGAACCAAATGGACGACTTACGCTCACAGACCTGCTGCTCTACAGTCAAATCACAAATACAATACAATACAATAAATACAAATCAGGACTTTGTCACCCCCCCCGCATCGCTGCATACTTGCACTAAGTCAAATTCCTCTTTTGTAATCTGATTACTCACTATGGCTATTCAAATTCATCTTGAATCTTGAATCTTGAACATACACGCACAAGCTGTCACACATCTTTTTGTCTGGATGTCGGCCAACACAAGTAGATGATGCATAATGATGAATGAATGATTGCATAAGGTGTATCCTTTTTTTCCAAATGTATTTTTTTAAATCTTTCCATGACTTACCTGAGCAGTTTGACAACCACATCACTAGATCGTTCCTCTTCATCTTCATCAGAACCTTCTTGGCCATCTCCAGAAGGTCTCCAGGGTATTGCTGGACCATCATATCCACTGTCTCATGCCTGTTTGTCTCATGGCCTTTTTTGATGAACATGGACGGTACAAATTCCATGTTGCCAAGCTGCTGCAGGAACCACTGGAACTTAGTGAAATCTGTTTCTCCCAAATCTTCCAGCACTTCCAAGAGCTTCTCTTTATCTGTCGCCATCGTTACTCCTGGTAAAATCACAGGAAATAGTCAACTCCAACAACTAGAAAAGTGCATGCACTCAGTAGAATGCAGATCTCCGCCAGGCACCGCTACACCTAAAGCCCAATATACGGTTTGTCGCTGTCTCCAATTGCACTTATATGTCATCATTGGTGATGTTGCACCTGACATATGATGTCACTATTGAAGGTGGGCGATTTCACTTATGATGTCATCACAATAGGCATCCTCACTAGTAAATGCAGGAGCTACACCAGAACAGACACACACGACCGATCACATAATCTCCCCCCGGCTTCGCCTCCGACAGAGATAATTATGTAATTTTCCATGGGAATGACTAAGATTAATCTCTTCACACAATCACTTCATCAGACAGGTCAGAGGTTACACAAGTAATCGGTTCTATTGTCTGAGCTGATCTGCCCCTTCATTACAACTCCCTGATACATACTGTCTGCATTTCTTCACATCGCTCAGATACGGACTTGTTGTTATTGTATGATGACGTGGTTATTGAGCGTTTTGCCGGGATGAAAGACAGGAGAATGACCTTCGTCTTCAAATATAGAGTGAGTCAATCTCTCTCTCCCCCCTCCCTTTCTCTCCACCTCTCTTTCTCTCCCACCTCTCTGTCTCTCTCCCTCCCTTTCTTTCTCTCACTCTCTCCCCCGTCTCTCTCCCTCTCTATAGACTGGAAACTGACTAATAAGTAGAAACTGAGGGTATAATACCTTAGGTGGAGGAAGTAATCTGTGAGATGAGAAGTTAATAACGACACAGAGAGAAGTGAAAGTGAAACTAAATCCGCTTCAACAAGGAAATAAAGCTGGGGGGGGGGGAGTATCCAACATACTTCCCCTTTCAACAGCTGGTTTATGATGTTGATGTTGTATGAAGTGGCTCAAAAGTTTCCTGTAGAGTGGGATGTGACGTAGTTGCAGTGTCAGTGAAGATCCAGCAGAGGGGGTCATAGCACTGCAGTATGGCTCATAGACACCAAGTTGCTGTATATATATATATATATATATATATATATATATATATATATATATATATATATATATATATATATATATATAGGGTTCCCACACCTTCTTGTTGTCATCCTGTTGGAGGTGACAGAGGAGGCCAGTGGTTCAAGAGAAGGCCAACCAGCATCCAGCTCTTCTGACTTTCTTTCCTTGTTTGCTGTGGTTCTCCCCGCCCACTTTTGGATGAACCCTCCTCACGCTGTAGGAAATAGAATAGAACACTGTGTCCTTTTCCCTGAATATCATCATAGAGTATTCTGTGAAGGATCTTCATCATGTCCTGATCACATGAAGAAGTCATAAGTGCATTTATGACTTCCACTGATGTAGAAGTTCAGCCCTCTAGAGGAGGAGCAGGCACCTATATTGGAGAGCTGCTGACTATGGTGGGAAGACAAGTGTCACACTCATAGCCACTAGCCAAGATGCAAAAGTAGTACGTAATGTAGAATTAGTTTTGGCTAGTTTGAAGTGTGCATATAACATTGGCCATAATGATTTCTTAGAAAAGGATGAACAAAGCAACTACACTGATCTGTATAGACTATAGAGAAACTGACATTTCTACCCTTTGTCAGAGAGTATCCTGCAGTTCACTTGAACTCTCTCCAGACACGTCTGACTGAGTAAAGAAGCCACAGAAGACTCTTGTCATTCATTTTGGCCCACAGGTGTGAGACTCATTTTTCCTCTACAGCGTTTCATCCCACTCCAACATCTTGTTTCAACCAGAAGAGCGTCACATTACAGAAGCAGAAGTTTCATGTTGTCTTTAAGGGGACTATTAATCCCATCAGAGTGGTTCTTACCTCATTTGGATTTTCTTTTCACTTCATGCACCTCCACCGCTGTTGTTAGAGTTGAATATTCACACACGTTGTGAAGTTCTGGACATTGTTGTCACCTACAGAGCAATTTATTAATGATACGATGATTATTTATTTATTTCACCTTTATTTTACCAGGGAAAATTACTTGAGATCCAAGATCTCTTTTTCGAGTAAGACCTGGCCACATCACAGGAATATATAATAGATATCCAAAATCTTAAGATCATGTCTGTCTGATGGTTACTGTAATGAAATCACTCTTCGACACACACAGACTTGAGTTTGATAGATGACACAATAATGAGTTTCTCATCTTGTGCTCTCCAGGTCCCCCCTTTTGTACCAGATACACCTGCAGCACGAGCCGACCTGGCTGCCCAGTACACCACTGTTAGCAGGCTGGACCAGGGTATGTAACACTATGGTCAGGTGTGAACTAGACCTATGTGACCTATGTGAAGTAGACCTGTGTGTGTGTGTGTGTGTGTGTGTGTGTGTGTGTGTGTGTGTGTGTGTGTGTGTGTGTGTGTGTGTGTGTGTGTGTGTGTGTGTGTGTGTGTGTGTGTGTGTGTGTGTGTGTGTGTGTGTGTGTGTGTGTGTGTGTAGGTATTGGTTTGGTCCTCCAGGAGCTGAGGGCGGCCGGCTATGAGAACGACACACTGGTCATCTACAGCTCAGATAACGGGATCCCCTTCCCCAACGGCAGAACCAACCTGTACCGCTCCGGCACGGCAGAGCCCATGCTGCTGTCCTCTCCAGACCACAGGGGGCGCTGGGGAGACACCAGCCAGGCCTACGTCAGCCTGCTGGGTAAGAGGGGGATATGGGGGGGTCACAAGTGGAGGAACATTTTTCCGAGAAGTATGGTGAAATTAAATGCACGATTTCCTGGCAATTGTCTAGTAGTCTTTGGTGCGTTTGCTGTCTCATTTCAAAAATGAACTGCTCCACGAAGGAGGCAGCTGTGAAAATAGCCGTAGACTAATTGGCAAAGGGGAATATTTCAGCTCTGATGTGTTGAATTGCTGAAGGGGCCACAAGAGGGAGACTTGAGGATGCTGCATCAGGAGTATGTTAACATCTGAGAGGAAATCAGGTGAAACTTAGATAATAATAAAAAATAATACAAGTAAATAGTAGGGGGCAAATATAATGTAAGAAGAGAAAAATATCGATTTCTCACTTAAATATGATCACTAAATGATATATGTGAGATTATAAATATAGCAAATATAATATCTGTAGTATACACAGTATGAAATAGTGGGACCATTATATCAATTATCAGTACATACGGTATGCAGTATGTAATGATTCTAGTAATAACAATGATATATATACTAATAACATAACATTATACGGCAATGTCACACTGATGACCTCAGGATGGAGGATGCAGCTTTATCTTCAGGACTGTATTTTTAATTAGGTAGTTTAATTAGGTAGTAGTATGTTTAATTAGGTATACGCTATTTGCACCTAACAGAATTTTATTATGTTTAATTATGTTTAAAGTATGTTCATGCCATTTGCACTATGGGCAGTGAATACGCCACTGTCTGTGGCGTGTCTTACTGCTTATTGCTTGTTGCCTCTTGTTTTTTTATTTATATATCTTTCATTTTTTGCACTATGTTGTAACGGAGCCTACAGCACAAGAATGTCACACGTGATACCTATACTACGGAGTGACAATAAAAATCTTGAATCTTGAATCTGTGATCACAGTCCATCTCGCTGTCTCATTCTGTC
This sequence comes from Poromitra crassiceps, assembly GCF_964638095.1. Classification (NCBI taxonomy): domain Eukaryota; kingdom Metazoa; phylum Chordata; class Actinopteri; order Beryciformes; family Melamphaidae; genus Poromitra; species Poromitra crassiceps. Next base: position 19,362 of record NW_028151249.1, read on the forward strand.
ACTCTGTCTTTCTCCTTCCTCTCTTTCTCCTGTCTCTCCTCTGCCAGACGTCACTCCCACCATTCTGGACTGGTTCTCTGTCCCCTACCCGTCCTACAGCCTCCCCGGCAGCCCCTCGAGCCCGGTCCATCTGACCGGTCGCTCCTTGCTGCCCGCTCTGGTCACTGAGCCCAGCAGCTGGCTCACCGTCTACGCAAGTCAGTCCCTCCATGAGGTCAGTGCGCCTCGCTGCAGGCCTGGATATGATCTTTCATCGCTACTGTCGGAGATGTCCAACCATGAAGGAATCACATGTAACATACTGTATTACAAGCAGGGCCGTTCATGAACTGAACTGAGAATGCATGATGGTACATTCCAAGTCAGTTCTTGGGAGTTGGAATTGGAATTAGAATGTCACCGAGCTCCACTTCTGTTATAAATCAAACATTATGACGAATCAAATAAAAGACTGAATACGTTCAATCATAATTTATGCATTACGCTGACACGTTCTGCATTAAATACCACCTGAAAGGTCCCTTGAACATTTTATGATATTCACTATTAATAATAAAAAACCATATGTAATCTCAGATATGTGCTAAGCTAAAACCAAAAACCATGGACTTTCACAGAATTTCATATTTTGAATTAAATTGAACTTTTCCCTGAAATTCCTATTCCAATTCTGTCTTCTGCCCCCCAGCCACCCCCCCACCCCCTCTCAATGCCATTGATGAGTTATTTCATGAATCAACCCAAACCCTGACTACAAGGCTTTCACCTGGCATTTGACATTTCTTTTCACGACAATTTCAGGTGACCATGTACTACCCAATCCGCTCAGTCCACCAGGGGGCGTACCGCCTTCTCCACAACCTGCACTACCGCATGCCGTTCCCCATCGACCAGGACTTTTACGTTTCGCCCACCTTTCAGGACCTGCTGAACCGCACCCGGCTGCAGCAGCCCACTCACTGGTTCAAAACCCTGCAGCAGTACTACTACAGGGAGCGCTGGGAACTGTTTGACACCAGGTCTGTTAAAGGGCCCATACTCTGCCTTTCTTCATGAGTTTGTTTGTATGATGGCTCCTCAAGATGAGGAAAATGTTCCCCGTGATGTTTCAGACAGAAATGTAGTCGAGTTAAAAGTGTATTTTATAAAGTCCTCAGCAGAACAGCCACAATACTGGGCCATGATTGGCCAACAACATCAGAGGACCTCTCTGATTTAAATGAGGTAAACCTGCTGAGTGTTGATACAAAAGGAGGGATTTTTAACTATTTTTTTTTAAACTACTATTTAACTATTTTAAATTAAACCACTAAAACAAAATCTGATTTCAACAATGTCTACTTTAAACATCTTTAATCTTATTTGTATATAAGTCGAGGATAAATTGATTTCCCACAATAAGGCAACTTTAAAGCCTCAAACCAGAGGTGGAAGTAAAAAAATGTTTGAGGATTTGTACTTTTAACATGTTTTTTTAAATAATGCTATAGAGGGTATGCACACCCACTGAAACACGCCCCCTCAATCAGGAATGAGTGTCAAAATTAGCGTCAAGTTCCTCCCTGAGCAGCAGGTGTCAGTTATCTAGGCTGATTACTGCATTCAAGCTCAGTCTTGCTGTGACTCAGTGGGCGTGACCCCACAGTGACTTCTGCCTCTGTGACATCACATGCATACCCTCTATTCTTTTACTCAAGTAATTTAAATTATAGATATTCTACTTGGCTACTTTTAAATGTACACTGAGTAAATGAGTAAATTCAGATTTTTGTTTTGCACACCACACTATGAAAACAGCATGGTAGCATTGGAACTGATCACTAAAACAGGTCCAGAATCACTTCTGCATTTAGGGTGGCTCATTAGTGCAGTGGCCAATTAAATTAAACCGTGCTCGAGACTGACCAATTGAATTAGACAGATGTAGACAATTCACAAAATTGCAGTGATCCCCATTGTCACATTAGTTCAGAAATCACTGTTTCATTTAACAGACACTGCTGACACTGTTTTTTCTACTGAAATGCTCGTAAAGTATGTAGAATACTCAATACTGTGTGCACAGTGCACACATTACTTAAAAGCCCTTTATGTCTTTTATAATTCAACCTGACTTTCAGATATAGTGACATTTAGAAGTAGAATTCTAAATGATATGTTCATGGTTTCCGTTGGGTTTTTCCTCTGGTTTGTTTAAATGTTCACAAATAATGCTCCAACACAGGGCAGACCCAGGCGAAACGAGGAACCTGGCGTCGGACCCGTCCTACAGCTCCGTCCTGGAGAGCCTGAGGCAGGGTCTGCAGAAGTGGCAGTGGGAGACGGGGGACCCCTGGGTGTGTGGACCAGACTACGTCCTGGAGGACAAGCTGGAGCCGCACTGCAGACCGCTTTACAACGGACTCTGATGGAGTCTCTGTGTTGCGGTCTGTCTGCGATGGCCTGGTGGAGTCTCTGTGTTGCGGTCTGTCTGCGATGGCCTGGTGGAGTCTCTATGTTGCGGTCTGTCTGCGATGGCCTGGTGTGGTGACACACTGGCTGCAGCGAGAGAGGCTCAACCCTCTGGACCATCAAGGTCAGTGAACGGTCGACCTGCAGGACTCCGGACTCCATGGACTGTGTGTGCCACAGATTCGCACATTTGGACACTACTTTGATAGTACTTTTAAGCAGCTGTTGATCTTAATTGTGATGGTGTTTATAAGTACACACTCGCTACTTGTAAAATAAATTACATAATTTTTTGTATTTTATACATTTTTGTATGTATTTTTTTGTTGCTCAAGAAGGAATGCTGTCTTTTCCCAACAATGCTTTTATGTCTGGTGCTAATCTTTATGTTAGTAGATCATTTGATCATTCAAGGCAGCGACCTTCCTAATCCGTTTCCATACATTTAGGGATACGTTCCCCATAGTCCAGACCACAACATAACTGTGTTTCACAGAAAGGCAATACGATTACGCACAGTTCAACTCCTTATGTTTCGTTTATTCATGTACTGTACCAATGTAGATGTTTCTATTGCACATGTTTCCAACATGTGCTTAGAAGACTAGGCTAATACACCTCAATCTATACTGTATGTATTAGTACTAGTGATTACACAGACTATGGTTGACTTGACTTACTGATAAGGTTGGTAAATCAATTTGTATGTTTTGATAAAGGCCCGGGGTTTACCAAGAGCTCCACTTTGAGGGAAGACTGAACGGCCATGTTGTTACATGGCTGTCTTACATGGACCGTGTTGAAAACCGATGAAGCTCGCGCAATTTGGATCAGTGGATTATACAGTGTTTGTCATTGTGTTCATTTCTTTGTCGGTAGACAGAATCATTCCATTTCCCCTCGTTTATGAAGTCTGTCAGCACCGCGTCCAAAATGATGCTTTGTTGTTCACCTTTTGTTGCGTATTGTGGGTGAGAAATGCCTACTGTATGTTGTTAGTCTTTGCTACAGCAGCTCAGTCCTGTTTCATGCACATTTCCAGACCCATGATCATGACATCAGCCATTATGTGTCCCCAAGTCAGCTTTGGAAATGCTTAGACTCACCGGCCTATCTTTGCTTTTGAACTATTTATGAGATGGTTTTGGACCTTCAAGCAATGCTGATACATAATCTACCAATTAGTAGCCTATATCAAATTAGTGGCAGATAAAACGTCTTTCTTCATCAGTCTGCCTTAAAGGAACACTCCGCCCATTTTCAACCAGCTTTGTATCATTAGAACATCAGTAGTATATCAGAAAACTGTAAACTGTTTTGAAGTCTGTCATTTAATTTGACAGTTATTGAGTGTTAAAGTGTGGACCAGTGACATCACTGGTCCACACTAACTCAAATTAATAACTCATTAACTCAAATCAACTCTCAATAACTGTCAAACTAGATGAATGATGAATAGTTTGACAGTTATTGAGAGTTGATTTAAGTTAATGAGTTATTAATTTGAGTTAGTGCACTCAATAACTGTCAAATTAAATGACAGACTTCAAAACCGTTTACAGTTTTCTGATATACTACTGATGTTCTAATTATACAAAGCTGGTTGAAAATGGGCGGAGAGTTCCTTTAACATATTCACATTTATTTTGATTTTGACCACTTACTTAAAGTAATATGCTTATGGTGGTCTATTGATGTCTTGATGTAAATCCATTTTACTTTTTCTTTCTACAAGCGTCAGAAAGGGACAGAACGACCCCCCCCCCCCACCACCACCACCACCACCGCCGCACGCACACACACACACACACACACACACACACACACACACACACACACACACACCGCACCGCCAAGCCCATCAAGAGACGGATCAATTCGGATTGGTCTGTTTTTCTTCTCTCGTAAAGACGAGTCATCATCCGCCTACTTCGATTGATTTGAGGAACGTCGTGGGTCACGATTGCGTCCCTCACCCAACCTATATAAGCTGTAGAAAGTTTTTGAAACGGCCAACGAAAGATTAAGTCGACCGCTGGAAAAGGACAGTCAACGTTCGAGAGGAGAGAGGCCACATATAACCACCAGAACAACACTAATCTTCTGTGCGTAAAAGTACAAAGAAGTTTCCAGATATGGAGAGGTCCGTCAGGTTTGCAGTGGTGTGGGTCGGAATCTCCCTGCTCATCTCTTGCCATCCTATCGACGCTTGGTACAAACAGTCGACCGGTCCCAGTTACTACTCGGTAGGTCGTGCCTCCGGTTTGCTGTCCGGTATTAGGAGGTCGCCGTACGCCCGGAGGTCCGAGTCCGAAGAAACGGTGCCCGACAGCGGGGAGACCGCAGGTAACAACGTGGTTCCTGAGGGGAGCAGGCAGATCTCCATCCTCAAAAGCATGGTAAGTGCAATCCAAATATTTAGGTAAACAAATAAGTCAATCACAATGGTTCCAGTTTTGTAGACTGATAGTCTAACCCTAACCCTGATAGTGAAATGTGAATGAGACACTTGCGTAAAACGCGCTTTCCATTCTGCACCAAAGTCAGTAGGATAGTGACTGCGGTGCTGAACGGAAAGCGCATTGGGCCATGTACATTTGCAGTAGGTTAATCTCTGCAGCATACATACAATATTATTATGCTATATTATTATTGTTGTTTTAGGTTAAGTTACTTTGCATGTTGTTATATTTTATATTCTATAATTTCATATATTTGTTGTGTGACGTAGGCTGCACAAAATTAACAGGAAACAAACTTCGATACGTCGTAGGAAATCTCACTAACCTGTATTTTGTAATATGGATTGGAAAAGGTTTTTTTAAAGACAACGATCAAAATTGAGGAAGAAGTGGGTCCTCGTGCCGTGCGTAAAGGCGCCGTCCAGTAGCTATAGCACTGCACTGAAGTGCCAGGCGAAGCTTCAAAGCAGGCAAACATGTGAAATGAACAACGACTAGAAAGTTGCAAAAATAATCAAATAAAACAACATGACTATTATAGCAAGTAGGCAGCCTATAGCCTACATGTCTTAATATAGAATAGGCTAGTGTTTCTCTTCGTTTAAATAAGGAGCGTAACACGTTTTAGAAGTTTAGGCAGTTTATCACAGCAAAAGGAAAGAGTCAGTAGAAATAGTACAGTGATGAAGAAGAGTAGATAATAGGGCCACTAAACTATGCGATATATAGGGATAGAGGGTCTTGGTGCGTCAGTGCTTGCAGAGCCTGAACTTTTTTTCTTTATTTTTTTTCTCGACGTCTTTCTCCACACAGGCCATTTGTGTGAAGGACATCTCTCCAAATCTGAAGAGCTGCGAGCTGCTCCGGGACGGGACGGGCACCTTCCAGTGCAAGGCGGACGTCTTCCTCACACTCGACTCCCTGGACTGCCTGTCCCCGTGAGGCCTGGCTCGGCTCGGGCCCGCCCGGACCGGACCGGCGAACAGCAGCACGCTCCGCGGCGCGCCCTCCCCCACCACCGACCGACCGACCACCGGGAGCGCAAGTTCTGTGGAACCGGACAGAATGATCATGAGACGGGTGGGGGTGACGCGAGCAGGAAAACCGGGCCATTTCTGACGATGGTCTGGCAGACTTTGAATGTTCTCTCTCACCTTCTTAAAAAAAAAATATATATATATATATATATATATAGGCCTATATACCATTTTGTCGAAATTTAAAAAAGGAGGAAAAAAGTGGGCTGTGCGAGAGATGTTATAGCCTAGTTAAATCTTCTGTCCTTTCCCAATGCCTCCAATATCCTTGCTGTGTCTTCCCCCTTACATATACCCGTGTTGCCAAAATGTAGCCTACTATTATATGTCCAGAGTGTTACTGCAGAGAAGAATTCCTGTAAAATAGCCTACTTGTATTTATTTTATCTATTAAAAAGAACAAACACTGGTAACTTACTGTGGCCTGAATTTGTGTTTATACCCAAGAAATGGAATGGAATCAATTTTTGGTCCACCCCTGCCCTGCCTTGATTTGCCTTTATTCTTTCATGGTTGTCTTCACTTCAGCAAAGAAATCCCATAGAATAGGCGGGTAACACTTTACAATATCGTACACAAATAATGTAGTAGTTACTAGTAAGCTAATCATTAATAGTTCATGAGTAGCTAATGAATAATTTGTCATTAGTCAATCACTAGTTAATCATCCTGAATAGATGGTTAATGATTAGTAGCCTAAATGTGAGTTTGTGAAAGAGTAGTTAATCATTAATGATTATTTTGTAGGTATATCAAAGCTGTTCCCTCCAAAGAGTAACTCATTCATTATTAGGCCTACTCAACACCACTTACCTTTATCATTCCCCCCTTAATTGCTGCTCCAGAGTTACTGCATGAGTACCGAATCATTACTTACTTATTACCTGACCATTAGTTATTCTTTTTGTGTACCCTAATGTAAAGTGATGCATCATACTGAGTAGTCAACAGTGTTGGGGAGTAGTGAACTACGTGTAGTTGAACTATGTAGTTGAACTACATTTTGTAGTAGCCTGCTGGTAGTTCAACTACATTCATATTTGCAGAAATGCCCCCCAAAACAAAATCTAAAAAAAAAAAAAAAATGACTGCAGGATATTTACAGATTTTCAGGCTCTTAAGTCCGGTAAAGAACTTCCTAATTGTGAAGCGCAACTTTCTTTTTCAAATCACATACTCATATTCCTCTCTTATCTCCTTCTTGTCAGACCTACTTCAACAGTCACAGATCAAGGTTTAAAGCTACAATATGAAAACATTGTAAGAGGAAGTAGCCTGTAGCTCACTCAGATAAACGTGGATGTTGTGTGATGTTTAAAGGTAGTTTGTTCAATTCCTGCCTCAGGCAGCACCCGTGATGCTCTTTTTTAATCATCAGTAGTTTGAACACTGATAGAAATAAGCTGATGTAGGAGTCTCGTCAGTTTCTGACTCTAGCTCAGTCAGATAAACAGCTGCTCACTCGTTCAATTCCAACCTATCTCACTCTTTACGCTCTGTGTTGTTGTCAGTGTGAACACAGTGTGTAGAATTCAGAAGGTGACCTCTTAACAGTTCATAGCTCGCCAGGATGAGTCACTGTGTCTGTGTCGCTACCTGACAGGTGGATTATTGGTTATATTCCCGATGGAGGAGACATATTACAGCAGAGATGGGAAAAGTACACACTTTCTTTACTTAAGTAGTTCATTGTGTAAAAAGATTCTGGTAAAAGTACTGATTCACAAATTGCAAATTGTGTGCTGCACATGCCAATAGAGCAGGCGAGGCCACGCAGCAGCTGAGCTGCGGGTGAGGCCGCGCTCGGGGCTGGAACCCTAGTCTAAAACAATCTCGCTGCATGATTCTCAGTTTCTAAATTCAAAGCTACTGCAATCATTTGGACCTTGATTTATCTGACATTGTTTCATGTAGGCGAATGGTAACAGAATCCATGGGCATTTTTCCATGTGTTTGCATACCATCAAGGTCCAATGTGCAAGATTCCTCCACAACAATACACAAACACAAAGTCACAAAGTTTTGGTACAACTGTTGCTCAAAGTTGGTTTAAATAATCAGACTGCATCCATCTTTAAGTCAGTGGGACACACCTTATAGAATAACTCTAAATATCTCTATGGGATATAGATGTGATAGAGTTAGACATTGTGTTTATCTCTATGGGATCTAGATGTGCATCTGTGTGTATCGGCTTGTCCAGATTCATCCAAAAGAGCTTGAATCTCATTTTGTTTACGTGTCAACACTCCCAGTTTTCCTCTGCGAGAGTGAATCAATTTCACAAGAGTCACCTCCTCTTCCCCAGTCTCAGCAGGCTGCTCCCTGCTCTCTGATTGGTCCTTCAAATCAGTCATCTTAACAGCAATACATGTAGCCTAGAATAATCCGAATCCCTGCTCCATGTGCACACCATTCACAATATCTGACAATTCAGTAGCGCTGATCAGGCGCACTGATACAATGTCTCCATTTCCAACCAAGATTTCAAAGCAGTGATTTCTGATTTCTGATTTCCATACACAACAAATCCTCCATGAGACATCCAACAAACAGCAGCAATTTCAACAGCAGCAGCAGCAGCACATGAGACATCCAATACCAAACAATTCCTTATTTCACATACAATGATCACTTCAGCATATGCTTCATTGCACATCCAATATTGTTTGTTTTACCTCTTCTCCCAAAGTCCAGTTGCCTCTGTTATTTCCACCTTTGTTTGAATTCCATTCATGTCCCAAGTCCAAGAAGTAGTGCAGGAAAATCCAATGCAAGAGTTTTTTTAACTTAATGTAGTGGCTATTATAGCCACTGCCCCAGCAATAGAAGAGTTGGTTTTAACGCACCTTGATTGTAGATCCAGTCACCATGCAGATGTTCATTGTTTGAAAATAATAAACTCAAAATATCCTACCAAAATCTTGTAGGCCAGCATAATAAACATGGTCAAGTGTATGTTCAAATGTGTGTAAAAGAGAGAGAGTAGATGATAGATATTTGATGATACTATGGTGAGATGAGATGAGATGGTTAAAAAACTGTTTGCTCTCAACTAAAGCCAGGACTCCATTGTCCTACAAACATTTCCCCACCTCCCTTGTTAGCTGACACCACACCCCAATTACTATGGGTGTGGCCAAGCTGTCAATCAGTGGCCAAGCTGCCAATCATTGGCCAAACTGACAAACAAATCAATGAATTAGAACTAGAACAAAAATATGGGAAGTGTTGAAATTATAATTAGTATTTTTAAACAAAAAAAAACATAAATGCTGTTTTGGCTCCTACAGACTTGCATTGTGCATTGTCCATTAAGGCCCATGTAGTGGCACAGAAACAGTCACAATAGAAATACACAACAATAAGAACTATATAGGCCACACAACAGTTTATGTTTTCATATGAATACACGTGTTTGTTTGTTTGTCATGTTTATTTCGAATATGTATGTAAACAAAACAGAGACAATATACAGGGCCTTCAAAGTTACACGTTAACAAGTCGATTGAAAAAAGATGAAGGGGTAACAAATATAGACATATTCGAAAAGGAGTGAGAAGAAGTATAACTTATTAACTCCCAACCCTTCTCCACAATACTAAATTATTATATTTATACTTGTATAACAACACATACTATAGAAATATCCACATATATACATATATATATATATATATACATATATATATATATATATATATATATATATATATATATATATATATATATATATGTATATATATATATGTATATGTACATACATACACACATACACATACATACATAAAACACTAGTCATATAGTAATACATAACAATTATGTATATATATGACAATAATTGTTGTCATATATACACTATCCCATACATAGTATTCAATAATGTAACTATAGTTATCAAAAAAAAATGTTTTAATGTAGTTATTCATACATAAAAACATAGTCAGACAGACATACATACATACATACATACTTACATACATAAAACATGTATCTAACACCACCACCACCATGTGAAAATCAGTGTAACACTCCTGCATTCCTCTCCTCCTTGTACCTTGTGAAAATCATATTTTTGTACAATATTTTAAACCGGTTTTTGTTTGGACATTGGACACGTGTGTTTGGATATTCGCTATCACTGACTGATATAAGGCAAAGAAAAGAGCGCCACCTACAGGAAATCAAACATCATCCACAGAAAATTCAACTTGGAAAAAGACAGCACAGTCCCCGCCCACAATGTTTGATTGACAGGTGATCTGTGGGAAGTGCAGTGCAGAAACACCACGGCAATGAGAGCCACACACACACACACACACACACACACACACACACAGTTGCTTTAAAAAGTCCTGTCTACTTGAGCTTACACAGCTCAGCAGCTCCAGGGTAATAACACCACAGTCCAGGATGGAGAGGCTGAGTGAAGGTGGTCTGGACTCTGTGGAGGAGAGTCATGGTTTCAGAGACGTTGTAGAAGGACAGAATACCTGCTCTGTGATCCAGGTACACTCCTACTCTGGAGGAGGGAGGGCCTGAGATGAGAGTTTTGATACTCTTATGTTTGAAGTAACAACAACTGCTGTCACACTGTAATGTCCAAGACTTGTCATTGTATCCAAATATACTTTCATCCCCTCCTCTTCTGCTAATATCTTTATATGAGACTGCTATTGAAACATACCCGCTCCACTTCACCTCCCAGTAACAACGTCCAGTCAGAACCTCTCTACTCAGGACCTGAGAGCGGGAAGTGAATCTGTCTGGGTGACTAGAATATAACTGTGCTTCTCTCCTGCATGTTGCTTTTCTGTTCCCCTCAGATAATAACAGCAGTTTGTGTGCTGTGTTTGGATCCAGTGTGATCTGATGTGAATATTGTAAGAAGTCAGCTCTGGTCTTGGGCTCTGGTTGTGGCAGTAAAACATCCTCTTCAGTCACTGTCAGTGAGATCTTAGGCCGTTCCTCTGTCAGAATGTCCTGTAGTTTATCTCTGGCCTCAGACACAGCTGCAGTCACATCCTCAAAGTAGCGCAGAGGACGGGTATCGATCCTGGGTGAGTCTGTAGATTGACTGAGACGTGACAGCGAGGGGTAACTGTGGAGGAAGTGGATGTGATCCTCTGTGTGTGAGAGCTGCTCCAGCTCAGCGTCTTTCCTCCTCAGCTCAGAGATCTCCTGTTTCAGTTTCTCCTGAAGTTCTTCAGCCCGACTCGCTTCCTCTTTCTGCTGGGATCTGATCTGCTGCTTCACCTCAGAGCTTCTCTTCTCAATGAGACGGACCAGCTCAGTGAAGATCTTCTCACTGTCCATCACTGCTTTATCAGCAGAGAGATTCATAGCCTTCAGGTTCTGTTGTAGCACCTTCACATCTTTCTCTCTGTCCTGGAGTCTCTTCTGGATTTTTTGCCGACTCACCCCGAGCTCTTTCTGCCTCTCGGCCCTTTCTGCGGCAGCTGAGACTGTGTCGTGTCCCTTATGTTCGTCCACGGAGCAGAGATAACAGATACACTGCTGATCAGTACGGCAGAACATCTTCATCACCTCGTCGTGACGAGAGCAGATGTTCTCCTGAAGCTTCACGGTGGCTTCCACCAGCCTGTGTTTCTTTAATGGAGCTACATCATAGTGAGGCTGGAGGTGCTGCTCACAGTAAGAGGCCAGACACACCAGACAGGACTTGAGGGCTTTCAGCTTTCTCCCAGTGCAGAAATCACAGCCCACATCTCCAGGTCCAGCATAGCAGCGATCAGGAGGAGCAGCTTGGAGTCCGGTCTTCCTCATGTCCTCCACCAACTCTGCTAACATGGTGTTTTTCACCAGGACAGGCCTCGGTGTGAAGGTCTGTCTGCACTGGGGGCAGCTGTGGATTTTCTTCTGATCCTCTTCCTTCCAGCAGTCTTTAATACAGCTCATGCAGTAGCTGTGCCCACAGGGAATAGTCACCGGATCCTTCAGTAGATCCAGACAGATCGAACAGCACCCTTTTTCCCCGTCCAGCTGAATTCCTTGCTGCGCCATTTCACTTCTCAGTGACAGTGAGTCAAATAGTTTCACTTCCTCTGAACTGAAACAAGCTGGGCTCTGCTCCAAACCAAACCTCTGTTGTTGTCTTCATGTTCATGTGCTGATCTGCAGTGAATGGGCTGGTCAGCTCTTGCACTTCACAGCATGTTTACACCTATCTATAAACTGGCAGATCTGTGAAAGGGGAGGAACAGGAAATATGTGGAGAGAATATAACTGGCTGTGTTTGAGACCGGGCAGAAGAGGGAGGGGTTATCAGGCTTTGCTCCATTCCAGGAAGAGGAGTGTTAAATACAAACTTACAATCAATCTCTCCCCTTATCCCTGCAACATTTTTAAAATAAAGTTCCAAACCCTTGGAGTGGCTTGTGGAAATTCTCTCTCTCTCTCTCTCTCTCTCTCTCTCTCTCTCTCTCTCTCTCTCTCTCTCTCTCTCTCTCTCTCTCTCTCTCTCTCTCTCTCTCTCTCTCTCTCTCTCTCTCTCTCTCTCTCTCTCTCTCTCTCTCTCTCTCTCTCTCTCTCTCTCTCTCTCTCTCTCTCTCTCTCTCTCTCTCTCTCTCCACTTTTGTAAGAGATTTTTTACGTAGCTGTAATAGAATAATGAGTAAAAAACAAAAGCCGCGTCCAGGGACCCCCATCCTGCGTAAGTAGGGTTCCCAGAGTAAAACCTGGCCATTAACACCACTGGGGATAAGAAGGAGGTGGGATACTTATCCCACCTAACAGAATGAATATAGAAAACAATATCTAGTGATAGATGTAGGCCTGTTCAACACAAGTGTTTTGAATCACACCTGCAGGCCAAACCTGATTGAAATGTGTTGTGCTTTGTGACGTGTTAACGACTCAACTGCTGATGTGGAATAATTAGGCCACACATGTTTAGACAAGGCAACAGATGGATGTCAGAGAGGCAGATCTCTCCTGCAGCCGCCCTCATAAGGGTCTCATCAGATATAAGTTCACTTGGAGTGTCAGAGTCTCATCAGATATAAGTTCACTTGGAGTGTGTGAGTCTCCTCAGATATAAGTTCACTTGGAGTGTCAGAGTCTGATCAGATATAAGTTCACTTGGAGTGTCAGAGTCTGATCAGATATAAGTTCACTTGGAGTGTCAGAGTCTGATCAGATATAAGTTCACTTGGAGTGTCAGAGTCTGATCAGATATAAGTTCACTTGGAGTGTCAGAGTCTGATCAGATATAAGTTCACTTGGAGTGTCAGAGTCTGATCAGATATAAGTTCACTTGGAGTGTCAGAGTCTGATCAGATATAAGTTCACTTGGAGTGTCAGAGTCTCCTCAGATATAAGTTCACTTGGAGGAGTGTCAGAGTCTCATCAGATATAAGTTCACTTGGAGTGTCAGAGTCTCATCAGATATAAGTTCACTTGGAGTGTCAGAGTCTCATCAGATATAAGTTCACTTGGAGAGTCAGAGTCTCATCAGATATAAGTTCACTTGGAGTGTCAGAGTCTCATCAGATAGATTTCTACATTCATGCAAGTGTTATGTACAGTATGTACTTCCTGGAATGAATCAGAAGAAATATTTTATTCATTCCTGAGGATTTTTTTTTATTGATCTTTGCAAACATTCACTTTGATCACACATTCAATCACTAAAGCCTGGTAACACACACACACACAATGAGAGCTAAGCACCAAAGATGGAGAGAGAGAAACACACACACACACACACACACACACACACACACACACACACACACACACACACACACACACACACACACACACACACACACACACACACACACACACACAATGAGAGCTAAACACTAAAGATGGAGAGAGAAAAAATAAGGTAAAACACAGAATCTAAATGAAAAAAGGTCTCGCAACACAAGTTTAAATAGCTCCCATGGTCAACATCTATTAGGACAAACAGTTTCGGCCTGGTTCGGGCCTTCGTCAGTGTCAAAGTGAAAAATACATACAAAAGGAAGTGCTTAAATAGCTTTTTCATGGGTCATTGTCTCCACCTAGTGGTGTGGAGGCAGACCCAGGTACAATCTTCAGAGGAGTTTCACAATGCATAAATCACAGTGTAAGGAAAAGCAAAATGGTGCCAGAGCCTATTCAGCTCTCCAAATAAAACTCAACATATAATAGCTGTACACAGTAATCATTGTATAGTAGATCTATAGAGTATAGATAGTAGAATAGACAGAGATTTGATCATATTATTTAGAATTGGACGCTATCAGAGTCAGCTCGGCTCTCTAAGTGGATGCTATCTTTAAGAAGGGCCAACAGCGCTTGTATTTCCTTAGGAAATTGAGCTTTTTTAACGTTGATAACAAAATTCTTACTCTTTTTTATAAGTCTTTTATTGAGAGTATTCTTTGTTATTGTATTGTATGCTGGTACGGACATTCCAAAGTTACTCACAAAAATAAATTGGGAAAGATTGTTAAGATCTGTGGAAAAATCATGGGGCAACAGCAGGCTGACCTGTACCACCTGTACTTGACTAGGCTGACCGTGAAGGCAGACAAGGTCTGCTCAGACAAAACCCATCCACTGTCAGCAGAGTTTCAGCTACTCCCTTCTGGTCGGAGGTACACATACCCCAAGATCACAACCAACAGAGCCAAACATTCATTTATCCCCATGTCAATCATCCAGCTAAATAAGATGTGAGATTCAGGGAATCTGAAGTTTTTATTTGTTGTTTTATTGTTATCAGATATGCACTTTAAATATGCAGGGCTGCTAACACGTGCACTTTAATACACAGTATTATTGCGTATTTTTGACCACTACAGATGATTTTATGATTTTTATGAGTTGTGTATGTTATGTTATTTTAATGTGTCTGTGTCCTCATGTACTGTGCTGTACAACAAATTGCCTCCTTGGAGGACATTAAAGTTTTCTACTACTACTACTACTACTAAGTATCTCACAGAGAATGTTCGTTTATACAGTTTTGTATCAAAAAGACAAAAATAAATAAAAGGCAAAAACAACTGGGATATGAGTGTGCAGCACAGAGGTCTCACAAGTAAGGTCTGACATCAAAGTCCTCATTGAGTCCAATGGGTGCCATGGTGCCTAAAAAAATCAATCCACCATAATTCTCTTTTTAGCAGGAGATTGTCCATGTTTCCCCCACGTCTAGGGGCAGTGACATGTTCGATGCCCACGTATCTGAGTTGGGAGACATTGTGGTGTGCCTATGTGTGAAATGGATTGCTACTGAGCTTTTTTCATCACAGTTTCTGATTGTACTGCGGTGCTCTGCTATCCGTGTCTCAAGTGCTCTTGACGTCTTGCCCACGTAGGATTTCCCACAGGGACAAGTGAGCATGTAAATAACATTGGTGGTTGTGCAAGATATCTTTCCTCTGATTTTAATCTTTTTTCCTGTTGTTGGATGGTTAAAAACGTTGCATTTTGTTGTAAAATGGCACTGTGTACAAGCTCCACAACGTCTGTTGCCATCAGGTAGGGTAGGTCATCTAAGAAAGTGTAGGGTTTCTAGGGGTTAAGTCAGAATGCACGATTTGGTCTCCAATGTTCGGTGGTCTCCTATATACCATCCATGGGGCAGTACTGAATAAACCGCTCAGATCAGGATCTGTATCCAAGAGGTGCCAGTGTTTTTTGTATAATTTTTTCGAATTGTTTCCCCAGGGGTGAATACTGTATGATACAGTTGACTGGTTGTAGAGTGTTCTTTTTTTGAGCGGGGCGCAGACACTCCTCCTGGCTTTTTGAGGAGACCTTTGAGGCTGCTTTCTCGATGACAGGCTCCGAGTAGCCCCTTGTTTTGAACATCCTTTTAAGGGTGTGGCTTTGTTTGTGAAAAGAGGCCTCCGTGCTGCACACTCTCCTGATTCTATGGAATTGACTGATAGGCAGGCTGTTTTTTAGGGGGGTGGGATGGAATGAGTCTGCCCTAAGTAATGAATTTCTATGGCAGCTTTTCCTGTACAGATCTGTTTGAAAAGAAGCTCCTTCCTTAATTATCTTAATGTCCAGAAAGTTCACTTGATGTTGATCGTACTCTATGGTGAACTTGAGGTTTTCATTCTGGGCATTTAGAATTGAAAAAAACTGTAACAGAGTAGATTAATCTCCCGTCCAAAGTAAACAGATGTCATCGATATATCTTTTCCACATTTTTATATATGGCAAAAAATAATTTTTTGTGTGGATTTAACACAAAGTCCTGTTCAAATAAACCCACATAAATGTTGGCTCCCCATGCTCACTCCCTTAATCTGTAGGTAGTTTTGATCTAAAAACATGAAGTGATTGTCGGTGAGGGGAGTCTCTGTTAGAACAGTGAGGACTTGTGTTCCAGGTGTTGCATCTGGAGGGCGTTTGTCAAGGAAAGATGTTAGAGCCTCACCTGTGTGTGGTACTGACGTGTACAATGATTCAATATCCAAGCAAGCCATGTACGTCACTGAGTCTGGATCTTCCACAGCTCTCAGGGTCCTGATCATGTCCGTAGAATCCTGTGTGAAGGAGGGAAGAGATTTTACAATGGGTTGGAGAAAATGGTCCACATATGAAGAGATGAGTTCTGTCAGGCATCCTATAGACCAGGGGTGCCCAAATTCTTTCCCATGAAGGGCCAAAACTCAATCTGGGTGGAGGGCCGAGGGCCAAAAATAAATGTTGTGGAATTACATTAAAATGTATTGTGTTTTATAGAAAATTAACATTCTAAATCTAAAATAACATTTCAATATAGAGCGAAGCTCTTAGGGGGGATGGGCCCCCCAAAAAAAATGTTTTTAAATTAAGGCCGGCGGCGATTTTTTTTGTTGCCTTTTTTGCATGTTTGAATCTGTTTTAGCCATAATAGTGGAATATCTCATTTTAAACACACCAATGTTATTGTCTATTGATTGAATTGCTCTCACACTCAGGCCTGGCCTGGCCTGGCATGCATTTTTTTTCTTTTGCATTTTCTTTTGCATTTGTTTTTGCATTTTTCCCCCCAAATCCGTGGCGGGCCAAAACAAACAGAGTGGGCCCCAAATTGGGCACCACTGCTATAGACGCTACAATTGTTCTGCCCTTAGGATTCACTGGATCTTTGTGTACTTTGGGCAGGCAATAGAATACTGGGGTGATGGGATGGTCAATTTTTAGGAAAGCATGTTCATTTTTGGTTAGGCGGCCACTGTCCAATAGGTCCGTTAGTTGTTGATGGATTTCATTCTTGAACGTGGCTTTGCCTGGGTTGCCTGGTAGCTTCCTGTAGAATTGTGTGTCTCCAAGTTGTCTATTGACCTCCTCCCTTGTACTTAGTTCTGTTTAGAACTACTATTGCGCCTCCTTTGTCTGTGTTTTTTATTATGAGAGTGGGATCATCTGACAGTGTCTTCAATGCCTCTCTTTCTTCTTTTGATAGGTTATTGTGTACTTTGTATTCTCTCCTGTGTTTCAAGAGGGTGCGGGCATCTTGTTCCACCCTTCTACAATAAGTGTCTATGGAGGCATTTCTGTTTTTGTAGGGTATGAAGGTGGACTTTCCCTGGAATTTAATGGAATGGGTTGTTGTAATTTCATTATGCCCAGTTGGTTCTGTGTTACCATTAGCTGTATTGTGGGAAGTAGAGGCTTGTTGGCCTTCTGTTTCCATTAGCTATGGTGGGAGAACCAGTGTTCTTAAAAAATTATTACCCTTGTACCCCAATTACGAATAATCCTCTATTTACCATTAGTCCATCTGATAGACGGTCATATTTATAATGTATTAATTTATGAATATACATTTTTATTTTTTTATTTTTTATTGTTTATAATTCATTGGTAACTTCATCTCTAATACCTCATACCAACATTTCATACCTATTCGAATTTTAACCCCTGAAAATGCCAGTGTACAGTAAGTACAGTAAAAAAAAAAAAGTACAGTAAAAAAATATATATATATATATTTTTTCCTTCCCATAAAGTCAAACTGGATTTGGGTCTGATATTATGGGCAGGTTGGGGTGTTTTACAAAAGTCACCACTGCAAGATGCCTAGTGTCAAAGATTGGCAGGAATGATGTCACAATACCTATGACATCACTAGCCTATGACATCATCAGTGATGTCAATAAGATGATTTTGGTCAATAATATGTCACTGATGACATTACTGATGATTTCACAGACATTGTGACATAATCAGTGGGTTTTCATATTTTTTGTGATTTTTTGTAAAAAATAATATTTTTCATATTTTGAGCCAAAAATCCAAAAAGCGCATGTTTTGGACTACCAGCCATTTTCCCCAAAACACACAAACGAGCTTTAGTCCAGCATCCCTCCTGGTCTAAATAGTCTAGTAGGAACGGGGGGTCCCCGCGCACCCGAAAGATATATTTTTCTAACATAGATTTTTGTACTCCTCAAGGTGTCTAATAAACAAATTTTGTTGTTACCCCGTTGAAATAGTGTCCCATGGGTCCGTTTGGCGGCCATCTTTGCGGGCATATTGCGATGTCTGATGAAAATGGATAAGGTCATAACTTTTGAACTAGACGTCATACAGAGACAAATGACACCACTTTTCTGTATGATTTCTGCATGAGGAATTGATTGAGAGGGTTGTTTTAATGATTTTAACAGGTTTGGTATAGTAAAACTCAAAAACATTTGAAAAAAGTGTCTAATTTACTCTCAGAATCTTGCAAAAGAAATCTATCTACATATTAGTCCATGGGCCAGAAGGGTTGGGAATAATGCTCATATTGATTTTTGGCAAGGTATACATCTCTAGAGTTAGAAAATATGTGAGAGCATTGCACCAATGGTAGCTAAATGTGTGTTATCACTCGATTTATAACACCATGCAAAACATAATAGTTGTGGGACTTTTAGGGACATTTGAGGCTAAGTTCATGCAAATCAAGTCTAAAAGCACCAGATTTTGCCCAGAATTAGCCCAGGGCATGCTCTAACAATTGAGCCAGAGTGCCCGAGCCGGTGACCCCCGGGGTCACCATGGCGGCCAGATCCAATATGACCACTGTCCGAAAAAGATTTTGGCTATAACTTTTGAAAGAGATGAGCTAGAAATACAGACTTGGTGTCTATCTTATGTTTTTTGACCATTAGAAAGGTGTTGGAATGCTTATCTTTACTAATGAAGATGTGTGTGGAGCCCTAATCTGCATATTTCCAAGATGGCGACTACCTCAATATGAGTTGTACCATAACTGTTGATGCTTTTAGTAAACTTGGTGTCCATTTTATGGTTTTTGAGTTTTAGAAACACATTGTAATACTCAGATTTATGATTGAATCTATCTATAGCACTCTACTTTGCATAGTAAGTAGGCTACCAATATGGCCGCTAAACAACTTTTTTTTTTACATACACTTTCACCCAGATTGAGTGTAGACTTGTAAGAATAAGTTACCATCAAACTGGTGGAAACAAACAATCTACAGTATGTATCTTACAGATTTTATTGAAACAATTAGACAAATAGAGTAGAACCCATTCC
>NW_028151248.1:0-12500 GCF_964638095.1 Poromitra crassiceps
TAGCAATACCCACCTATGATATAGTTCACGGCACGTTGTGAATTTAGGGCAGTGGTCTACCACTCTATGGTGAGGTGCAGGGTGTGAGGCCAGCGCTCTGCCCTCAATTCCTGTTTGGCAAGAAATGACGGAGGCCGGCAAAGACAAACAGACAGACATAGCTCAGATATATAACTTGAAATACTCAAACAAACATAAATTTGGTCATCTAAACTTAAGTTAATGTAGATGCACAGTGACAAGCACAGAGTATGCATATATTTCAACAAGCAAGCAGCAGCGAATAGCTGTAAGAGTTTAGATCAGAGCAGTGACCACTTTGATTTCCTAATTAAATCACAAATGTATACTAGCACATAGCAATTATATAGACAAAAATATCAATCAAATCAAAACATCCAGGCATACACAATTTGTAGTTACATCCAAAATAATACTATATTCAGCTAAAAAGTTAGAACACAACTCTTCCATTCGATCTGCTGGAGGTCAGTGCCTCTGCTTAACTACCTGTCAGTGTAGAGAGTGAGGCTGGTCTTACCAGTGAACTTCTGTGGCATTGAACTTTTCCGTTTGGCTACGTTGCTGGCCAGCCTGTCGAGAAGCATAGCGCGCTCAGTGCCCATCTGAGTCCTGGGTGTGTGGCTGTCCTCTGCGTGAGCGAGAGACAGAGAGAAAGACAGGGTGAGACAAAGAAGGAAATGAAGGCCGCTTTACCATCAAGAGCTATCATGAACGAAGGGAGTGTACACGCACTGAGCTGTCCCAATGCATTTGAGGTTATGAACACAAAAAAAAATCTTGCAAACAACCCAGCTGCTTGAAGCAAACACAAACCGGGAGGAACAAGATATCACTTTGAGATCACAAGCTCCATTGACCTCACTTCCTGGTGCTTTTTTACTTCACCAGTACAGGAGAGGAGACCGCAGGACGAGGATGTACTTCCTCACCGCCACGGCACTATCAGGCATAAACTTACGACATTTGGCGGCCACGAAAGCAGAGCATCGTTTGTGTTTTGCAACTGTCCTGTACATTAAGTAGGTACAGTGGGGAGGTTACAGCCACAGGCATGGTGGTGGGGAGCAGTGGGTGAAACGTTTGTCCTACATTTTTGGCTTCCCCTATGCTGCTACACACATGAGAAATGGTCTCCGTAGCGCAACAGCTGCAAACCACACAGCAGACATAACCTAGTTAGCCCTAATGATGGGGTAACAACCATAAGCTCATTAATGTAATGGGGCTATAAAACAGGATCTGAAGGCAATGTGGGAGCTTGACTTGTGCGCATGCTGCGTTTGTACAAATGTGTTTATGTAGCCCATGCAGTGGTTTGGATACACTAACATTTATAGTTGTTAGGGATGCAACGATATGAACATTTATTTTGCCGGATACCGATAACCGATATTAACATTGCTGTTATGGTCGATAACCGATATTTACTGATGTTGATATGATCTGTATAAAAACAAGTTTCTATGATAATCCAATTTTGTACGTACTGAAAAACACGTGTAACACTGTGAATTTGAAAAAGTTATGTCTTTATTAACATTTGGAAGAGCCCATAAATCT
The DNA here is from genome assembly GCF_964638095.1 of Poromitra crassiceps. Classification (NCBI taxonomy): domain Eukaryota; kingdom Metazoa; phylum Chordata; class Actinopteri; order Beryciformes; family Melamphaidae; genus Poromitra; species Poromitra crassiceps. The sequence goes on from NW_028151248.1 coordinate 1,585, forward strand.
GTAGATTTACCGCATTGCCCTTCCTGACCCACATTATTATTTTTGTCTTCCAGCATGTCACTAAATGCCAGAGTCCACCCCATCATCTCTCACTTACAGGGAATCTGGAGGAAAGTGTCCCGTATCTTCCAAATTAACCCATATTTAAGTCTCGAACCCCAAACTCCTTATAGGCAAATCCTGTTATGTGGAGGGAGTGGGTGAATAATATGCGCATCCATACTCTGGGTGATTTGTACGAAGAGGGTGTCCTTAAATCATTTGAAGATCTGGTTGAACAGTTCAATTTGGCCAATTATCAATTCTAGAGATATTTCCAATTGAGACATTTCCTTGTTCCTCCTCAGGGCATGGACCTTGTCAAAGAGATTGTGTATATTGCAGAATTAGGCCTCACTCTACTATTCTATGCTTATAAACAAATCTGGTAGCAAAACCACTACAGCTCTCAAAACACTTCGGCAAAGGGACTTGGGCACCAGAGAGTAGAATAAAATAATTTGGACCACCCAACATGTCTCTAGGGATATCAGAAAAATACAGTTCAAAATTTTCCATCACTTTTACTGGTACCCTAGCAGGTTATTCAGACTAGGTTTAAAAGATACACAAGGTTGTTGGAGATGTGACACAGGGGTAGGCGACTTGGTCCATGCACTATGGTCAGACTCAAAGATGCAGGCCTTTTGGACTAGAGTCCACACATACATCATAGAGATCGTGGGGATGGAATATGAGCTTTTTGCAGGGCTATAGAGTACCGCAGGGATGACGTATTTTTGTAGTCGGAACGCGGAAGTCCCGGGGACTTCCGGTTTCTTCACTGTTTCTGCCTATGGGATTTTTGAATGGGTTTTTGGCACGATGCTTCAAATAAGGTCTGTGGGCAACGCAAGCTTATTCAAACGCGAACCTGTGTTCAGCGAGATAATCTTCACACATGAGGACCACTTTCATGAGTTTTGAAGCGTAAATGCGAGCCCTAGAAGTAAAAAGCTGATGCTAAGCTATTCCAGAACTACACACAGTGTCGCATAGGCTTCCACGTCACGTCACCACAGCCAAATTCAACCTGGAGTGTTGCTGACGTGTGCGCTGCTGTGCACTGATAACCCGGGCTGAACCAGATGAGGGAAAGATAATTTCGGTGTTCGTCCTGACGAAGTGATGACGTTATTGTCGTATAATATCCCTGTCGACTCAACAGTGTAGTCTCATTTAGCCATTTGCTAGCTAGCCGCCCTTTTAACGGCACGTAAAAGCTTCAAAACTCATAAAAGTGGTCCTCATGTGTGAAGATTATCCTGCTGAACACTGGTTCGCATTTGAATAAGCTTGCGTTAACCACAGACCTCATTTGAAGCATCGCGCCAAAAACCCATTCAAAAACCCCTTAGGCAGAAACAGTGAACAAGTGTTAGCATCTATGTTTTCCGGACTCATTCCTACGGCTCTCTATACATACTTGGAAATCCTCAACCATTTGACCAATCTGTAAAACCCCTAGCATAATGGATTCACACAAGTATTATGATTGGTAAACAGATGATAATGAGAAAGTGGAAAGCTGTTGTGTTTCTGTGATATGGTTTGCTCTTGTTGAAAGTTTAAAATTCAAATAAACTTTAAGTCGCAAATTATTATTATTATTATTATTTTTGCCGATACTGATAAATATTGCATATATTTAAATCATGCACCTGTGTGTGTGTGTGTGTGTGTGTGTGTGTACCTGAGTCAATGTGTGATGTGCACTGTACGTGTGACTGATGTGTTTGAAGGTATCTTGTTGTTGTTTCTGTGAGTGCGATATGAGGGGTGGAACGTGTCAAAAAGACGAGGCCAAGTGTGAGGCTGCTCACCTCTCTCAGGAGGACCTTTGCTCTGGATGTACACATGGCATCTCTCCCTGTGCTCTTCGAGGGAGCTGCGCTGTTTGTAGCTGCGGCCACAGTGGTTGCACTTGAAGGGCTTCTCTACTGCGAGAAGGAGTTTCAGTTAAACATTCACACATGAAACATCTATTTAGCAACATCTACAGTAAGTGGTACAGCAAGTACATTTACGTAGGTACTTGGTTTCATACAGTAGGCATGGAAATAATTGTAAAGCAGAATGAACAGCATGTGTGCAGGTGTAGCACATGACTTATTACTTGCTCACTTTCCAGTCTGACTGGAAAGTGAGCAAGTAATGTTCTCCCTTCACTAAAACCCTTGAGCAAGGCACTTCAACAGTCAAAGTCTGTAGATGTACTGGCCAACTCTCAGATGTGAATGTGTGTAACTGCCAACAGCATGGCATGGCAGGGTGTTACTGAAAAGGACCATGCATGCTCATATATAAAAGAAAATAAAACATAAAAAAGTGGATCCTTTCACAGGTGCATACCAGTGCATATGAACTGCATGTGTGTGAGTGAGTGCAGGTGGCAAGCCGGTACCAGAGTGGGTGCGCAGGTGCCCACTTAGGGCGTCACGTCGGCGACAGGCATAGCTGCACATGGGACATTTGAAAGGCTTCTCCCCGGAGTGGAGTTTGATGTGGCGAAGCAGGTTTCCCTTCTGGGTGAAGGAGGCCCCACACTGGGTGCAGTGGAACGGCCTCTCGCCTGGTTGAGACAAAACACAGTGTGGCCCCATGGAGACTGTTCCCACACATTTCATATGGTAACATTTTCTTTCTACCCCTGGATCACACTCAATGTGTCAGATGCGTTGTTCTCCAATGGAGGCTCACTCACGTCACATGAGACAATCTGTTACCGCAACATCACTGCAGATGCACTGTGCCTGGTGCAGGTGTTGAAGGTACAGTTAGCCCAAAAATAAAAAATTATGTCATCATCTACTCACCCTCTCGTCAGTTGAAACACAGGTGAAGTTTATACAGGATTTATTCTACTTGTGTGTTGATCATACAAGTGCTGTAATCTAAGGTGAATGTGGTTTTTGCTAACTGTGATGGTTTCATTCCTCAGTAAATCAAGACTGCAATGAAAATGTGTATTGTATCAGCCACAGGATTCTTGAAGATAACGCTTCAGATGGAGTGCAGAAACATATGCATTATGGATTAAGTGTGATCTTGGTCTTTCTCCAGATGACCTTTTCAAGGCTTAAATTATCTGTGTTAAATATTATTTTAATGGCATTTATATCATTATTAAAGCTATTAATTACAATGAAGAAAGACAAGAAAGATGGGAGAGGGTGAGATGACATGTGATAAAGGCCCTGGTGCCCCGCTACTGCAATTAAAATGTCCCCTCAAGGGACAATAAAGATATGAAGTGAACATGTAATCCCAAGACATCATGGGTACATGGTACACTAGGCACCTTAGCCAACTGAGATACAAGGCTGCCCTAAACACCTGCATTTCTTGACTACATTTTTTGTAGATTTCCGTTGCCATTTAACATGATGTGTGCTGATGGGGCAATATGAGGATTATTCTTTGGAACCACAAACATAAAATGTGTAGTTGTGTATGAAGGATAAATACATATTTTTCCATACTTTTATACTTTTTGTATAATTCCCATGCAATGAAATCTTCATGGGCAACTATGCACTTCGTTTATATACTTTAGATCAGAGGTTTTCAAAATGGGAGGCAGGCCATCCCAGGGCGGCTCCAAACAGTTTCCGGGCAGGCTCAGTGAATGGAAGTGAAAAATATTACATTAGTTATCAAAAGGAGATCACATTATAGCCTAAATGAGTTTGATTTGGTTTAAGAGATAGTTCAAGAGAGATAGTAAGTACATTTTCTTTTTCCACTTTCCCAAGGTCAGAAACACATAAATGCCTTCAGACAGACCTTTTTTTGGAGTTTTGGTGACTGAAGTATGCCAAAAATGGCTCAATTGCTGAGTGTCTATGGGATCAAATAACAAATTCATGATCCCATAGGCATCCAGGCATTAAGCCAAACTAAGCAAGTAAACTAATGGGGGGGGGGGGTATAGGAATTGCATAATTCCGCATAAATAGTGGTATAATATGAGGTGTTGACTTTTCAACACAAAAACAGAAAAGCAATATGCACATTACAGGTGTATTACCATAAAGGATATTGCACAACTACTTAAATAAGCAGAGTTGCATGCTGTGACACTGGTTAGGGCATGTGCGTCAAAGTATGATGCAGATTCATGCATCATAAACACACTAGTCTTCCATCAAGACATCTTGACCTAGTGAAAAGAGGGCCCTATCTGCTCCCACAATCAATTTGCCGATTGCACAACTGCTGCTTGAGGTCAGGTGTTTGGGCTGTGTTCCTGTGCTTACCAGTGTGGCTGCGCTTGTGCACCAGCAGTACGTTGATGCTGACGCAGGACAGGCCGCAGATGTCACAGTTGAGCTTGTTGCCTGCTGCCTGGCTGCTGCGGGGGGCCATGTAGCTCTCTGCTGCTACGGCTGCGTGGGCGTCGTCTGCTAGGCCTGCGCTCTCATAACGAGTGTAATCAACCAGCGACAGGTCCTGTGGTTCGCTCAGGGCATCTCCCTCTTCATCCCCGTCCCCGTCCCCGTCCCTCTCCTCCTCCTCCTCCTCGTCCTCGTCTTCCTCTTGCCTGTCTTCATCGAAGCCTTCCTCCATCCCGTCCTCGCTGGCCCCCTCGCCCTCCTCTTGTGGTGTGTGCTCTTTTTCTTCTTCGGCCTTGAGGTACGGCTCGCTATTGTCCATGTCTTCTGCCTCGGTCTTCAGGTGTATCGTATCTAGGCAAGGAGGAAGCACAGGAGAGGCAAAGATTATATTTGGAGTAACGTCTGATCTATATTTTAAAGCAGTGATTCTCAACATTTTTCATATCAGGGACCCCTCATTTAGTCCCCATTAGAGCCACGGACCCCAATTTGATTATATATATCATATATTTTTGTGGACCCAAATCTGAGGATATTTTATTGTTCAATATTATTTTGTCCAGAATTCCATGACTGTCTGCATTGTAGGTAGACATAACAGAGATCACCAAAATCATCATTCTTCTAGATTCTCTAATTGTGTTAACTTCTTGTGTGAAATAAAGCCTTCGCAAATAAGGCTTCAGGCTTTATTGTGCTTTCATCCTTGGTGATTTCCTTGTATTTAATGACTGCAATGCATTGTTATGTGTTTTTTAATCATAAAATAAATTCATTCATTAATTCATAATGGTGAAGTTGAACAATTCATCAGTTTGCTGGGGACCCCCTGGAGCCCCATCAAGGACCCCAGGTGGTCCCCGGACGTTGAGAACCAGTGCTTTAAACACATGAAATAACTGATACCGAAATGTTTTATATTTAACAAATATATACTGTATATATATATACACATACACATATATACACATATACACACACACACACACACACACACACACACACACACACACACACACACACACACACACACACACACACACACACACACACACACAAACACACACACACACACACACACACACACACACACACACACACATATATATGTATATATATAAGATATATATATAAAATACATATATATCTTAGTTAACTATATATAACTAAGAGTGATACGAGCGAGGTATACATCATGCTTCTGGAAACACTGGCGGCAAAGTTTGTATATCTTTTAATTATATTTCTTAATGTTTTTTACGGTTCTCCCCAATGTGGCATTGTTGAAGCAAGAGCATGTGTGTTTTTTTATGCACTCCTAAATGTTTCCTGTATTGTCTATTGTACTGTATTGTCTTTTTATGGACCAACTTGTGTCTGAAATAAAGTTGATTGATTGATATATATATACATACATACATATATATATATATATGAGAGATGTATAGTTGTATGTCCTAATGTTCATGTTTGTTCTTACATCTAAATAAGGGGCACCAACCACAATGTGACACGTCCTCACTTCTATATTTGTATTCATGGTTTGGTATTAGCAACAACACATCTCCAAAGTGGGGCTCAGTTAATTTGGGCCGACGCACAGTGTCAGAGAGAGATTCAGAAGATGTGGGCTTGAGATAAGGGGAAGGCATTTCCTCTAAATGCAGAGAAACTCGAACCAGGGCAGGAGAAGACGCTGTAGCCATCTCAAACTGACAGCGCCGATTCCTCATCTCCTTTATAGAGATTTCCGATTGATTTGCGAATTGCCTGTATCAAGGATGTTGAAAGCAGAAGCATGCAATGAGCAGCTAGCGTGAATATACTTTTCTGGTTTAAATTCCAAATCATGATAGTCAATCTAAACACACCTAAACACCTTAGAAGACATGGTCGGAGTGCTTTTAGAATTCAAAATCAAATCCCAAATTCAACTTTAGAAAGTCTGCACCTAAAGTCCTAAATTATATACCTACTAATTATCAGCCAATAGTGGTCTAGTTCTGTAGCCTTGCGAAATCTTAATAGCAAAACCTTAATAGAGGGTATGCACTGATGTCACTTTGCCACCGGAACACGACCCCTCAATCCCTCAATCTAGCCTGGTAAACCAGCCCGTCACGTAAACTCAACTCACATCTCATTTCTGCAGGACCATCTGGCCTCAAACCCTGGGAGGGCTTTAGCAGAAACTGCAAAGCGGACAAGCCATTCAGCGACTGCGCTCAGTGCCCTGTGATTGACAGTGCAAGTTGGCCAATCAGGGACGGACTGACGTAGTTGATGACGGTGTAGCAAACATGGCGGCTTCACTAGCAGTCACGTTAATGTTAGCATAAACACAGCCATAAGTGAAGTTATTGCAAAAATAGACAATTAAACAAGAGCAAGAGTATGTACTTGCGGAGTTTCTCGCAGAAAAGACGTTTTTGCTATTCTTCCGACTGGATTTGGCAAAAATCATTTACAGCAGATTCAGGCATAACGCTACTTCGCTAGCTTGCTAATGTTGCTACATGCTAAAGTGGCTGGCTCTGCACTGAACTGCGATGACGTCACTTATTTTGTTTTACGCTGATTGGCTGAAGGCATTTGTCTGTCAACGCAACTACTCCCGCCCATGCTCCCGCCCCTGCAAGCGCTGGGTGAAAGCTTCAGGGCAGACGGTCCCGCGGAACGAACTGAAATGTGAGTTCACGTGACCGGCTGGTTTACCAGGCTACCCTCAATCGGGACTGAGTGGCAAAACCTATGGGCAAAACATTCAGCAGGTTCCTCCCTGTTGTTTGGAGCAGCAGGTGTCATTGATCTAGGCTGATTACTGCGTCAAGCTCAATGCTGCCACTCAGTCCTGCTGCCACTCAGTGGGCGTGACCCCGCAGTGACTTAAGCCTCTGTGACGTCACGTGCATACCCTCTATACAACTTACCATTTCTTTTATTTTTAATTTTTCTCTCCAATTGTTCTTGACCAATAGAGGGTATGCACGTGATGTCACAGAGGCTGAAGTCACTGTGGGGTCACGCCCACCGAGTGGCAGCAAGACTGAGCTTGAATGCAGTAATCAGCCTAGATAAATGACATCTGCTCCTCAATTAGGGCTTTCACACCGGCAGAGCTCCGTGCCGGTTCTGGTTCCCGAACCCAAATTTGAACCGGCCGGTTCACGTTCAGACCGAAAAAATAATTGGTTCGGAACCTGAAAAGTTGGTTCTCAGCGGAACCAAAAAATAGATGGTTTTTCCTTGGGAACTGTGACATCATCAGTGGGCGTGTCTCATTCTAGGCTGTGAAAACGAGCAGGAAGGAGAAGAAGGCAGTGACAACATGGAGAAAAATAATTTGCAGTGTTCTGCTGAGGAAACCAAATGTTTAGTGGCGATTTGGGCATCTACCGAATCTCAAGCTAGAAAGCAGTACAAGAAAGAGCAAGTCGTATGCCGAACTTGCGGAAGAGATGGCCAAGGCTGGGTTCACTCGAACACCAGACCAAATAATTAATAAACTTAAAAAACTGAAGAAGGACTACCGAATAATGTCCTCCCACTTTGGTTCCGCTTAAACTGGTGTGAAAGCACCAAGGTTCTGAGACCTTCTCCAGAACGGCGCCAGAGCCAGAACCAGAACCGTGTCTGTCTGAAAGCGGTAAATGAGGAACCTGCTGAATGTTTTGCCACTCAGTCCCGATTGATGGGGCGTGTTCCGATGGGAAAGTGACATCTGTGCATGCATAGCCTCTATTCCCCCTGCTGTCCCAGTCGCTGCTCCACCCCCTCTGCCGATCTGGGGAGAGTTGTAGACTAGCACATGCTTCCTCCTCCTTTTCACCTGACAGCGAGGAGTTTCACCAGCAGGACATAGCGCGTGGGAGGATCACAGTTCCCCTCTCCCCTGAGAGTGCAGAGACCAGGACATATACCCTTAATATATACCCTTCCCACCCGCAGACACAGCCAATTTGTGCCTGTATGGATGCCCGACCAAGCCGGAGGTAACACAGGGGCTCGAACCTGCGACCCTCGTGTTGGTAGGCAGGGAACCTACCGCTGTACTACCCGGACGCCCAACGCCGCAACTCTTGACACCCCTAGTCCTGAAGCCTGCCTTGCACGACCTTGTCACATAGCCTCTTGCTAAGTGTCAACCAACCCCCAGCATACACAGCCCCATCCAGAAACCACACTGTGGTCTCAGCGGTGGCTGATGATGAACTAAAGAACAGCGCCTTGTACTGTGGAAAGCGCTCGGCTCAGAGGTGCGATGGAAACTTCGCACACACACGGAGCCCTGAGAGGCCCAATATAGAGTCCACTCAGGCTCTGAGAGCAAAGAACCCGCAGGCTGCGCCGCAGACGCACAGCAGGCCTTCAGTGCTGCGCCGCAGGCGCACAGCTAGCCTTCAGTGCTGCGCCGCAGACGCACAGCTAGCCTTCAGTGCTGCGCCGCAGGTGCACAGCTAGCCTTCAGTGCTGTGCCGCAGACGCACAGCAGGCCTTCAGTGCTGTGCCGCAGACGCACAGTTAGCCTTCAGTGCTGTGCCGCAGGTGCACAGCTAGCCTTCAGTGCTGTGCTGCAGGTGCACAGCTAGCCTTCAGTGCTGCGCCACAGGTGCACAGCTAGCCTTCAGTGCTGCGCCACAGACGCACAGCAGGCCTTCAGTGCTGTGCCGCAGACGCACAGCAGGCCTTCAGTGCTGTGCCGCAGACGCACAGCAGGCCTTCAGTGCTGTGCCGCAGACGCACAGTTAGCCTTCAGTGCTGTGCCGCAGGTGCACAGCTAGCCTTCAGTGCTGTGCTGCAGGTGCACAGCTAGCCTTCAGTGCTGTGCTGCAGGTGCACAGCTAGCCTTCAGTGCTGCGCCACAGACGCACAGCTAGCCTTCAGTGCTGCGCCACAGGTGCACAGCTAGCCTTCAGTGCTGCGCCACAGACGCACAGCTAGCCTTCAGTGCTGCGCCACAGACGCACAGCTAGCCTTCAGTGCTGCGCCACAGACGCACAGCAGGCCTTCAGTGCTGCGCCACAGACGCACAGCTAGCCTTCAGTGCTGCGCCACAGACGCACAGCTAGCCTTCAGTGCTGCGCCACAGACACACAGCTAGCCTTCAGTGCTGCGCCACAGACGCACAGCTAGCCTTCAGTGCTGCGCCACAGACGCACAGCAGGCCTTCAGTGCTGCGCCACAGACGCACAGCTAGCCTTCAGTGCTGCGCCACAGACACACAGCTAGCCTTCAGTGCTGCGCCACAGACACACAGCTAGCCTTCAGTGCTGCGCCACAGACGCACAGCAGGCCTTCAGTGCTGCGCCACAGACGCACAGCAGGCCTTCAGTGCTGCGCCGCAGACGCACAGCTAGCCTTCAGTGCTGCGCCACAGACACACAGCTAGCCTTCAGTGCTGCGCCACAGACACACAGCTAGCCTTCAGTGCTGCGCCACAGACGCACAGCTAGCCTTCAGTGCTGTGCCGCAGACGCACAGCAGCAAAAATAGGAGAGGAGAGTTGTCTCTAACGCCGAGCTTTTTTGGGTGACAAGTGAGGGACCAAGGCCACAAGTCTATATGTAAGAAAATAAGTCCCCATTCAAAATAATCACATCTGAAGCAAGGTGGTCACCGCAAAATATAACTGTAGGCCTATCATATCAATTCTACTGTCTGTGACTGTGCATTACAGTTGACGGTAACTGTGCAATTCTTCTCTATATTGAAGGGTATTGAAAATAGTTTACCATTTATTTAGTAATCAAGACAGAAAACATGAATATGCTACTTAATATTGTTACTTGCTCCTGGAATGTGGCACCTCTTAGACTTCACAGGTGCATCAATATTAGGTGTCAAATCCTGAGCTTGAACATTTTTAATTACTTCTCAGTGCAATTTTCACACTTTGCAAAGTCCTCCTGTGGGCCGGAATGGATCCTTTGGTGGGCCGGTTCTGGCCCCCGGGCCGTATGTTTGACATCCCTGTATTAAAGTAGCTATCTTTTCGGCTTTTGTCCTTGCCACTCAAATACCTTCAGGTGCACAAAAATTCCTTTTCCTTTATAAAATATCTATTAAAATATCACATCATAGAATAATTTCTGTGACAAAATTAAGATACTATATTAACTTTTTCAAACAGTATATGTCAACCCAAGTGGAGACCTACAATGCAGTAATGAATAAAACCACATTAAATAACTAAATAAATAACGAAATAAATAACTAAATAAATAAATACGGTAACTAAATAAATGAATAAATAAATAAATAAACAAATAAAGTTTGTTTATTAATGGGAATTGGGTGATTTACACATAAGAAAATTCCAATAGTGTCTGCTATGTTATTGATTACAGAGAACTACAGTATACAAATTTGACTTAGGTGGCAACGCCCACACAAGCAGGTTAAATCAAATGTTAAGAATTAAATGGTAAATGGCCTGCATTTATATAGCGCTTTTATCCAAAGTGCTTTATAATCAGTAGGTACATTCACCCATTCATACACCGATGGCGGCAGGTTACCACGCAGGGTGCTGGCACACCA
>NW_028151248.1:22500-38808 GCF_964638095.1 Poromitra crassiceps
TGTCTCTGTACATGTGTGTGTGTGTGTGTGTGTGTGTGTGTGTGTGTGTGTGTGTGTGTGTGTGTGTGTGTGTGTGTGTGTGTGTGTGTGTGTGTGTGTGTGTGTGTGTGTGTGTGTGTGTGTGTGTCTGTGTGTTTGCGCAAGCTACAGTATATATGTCTTGGTATTTTCTACAAAGTGCGCTAAATGTTCAGTTGTAAGTACTGTATGCATTGGCAGGGTTTCCTTCCCTGACTATTGGTGCTTTCACAAAATATTTACACAATGAGATTTTTGATAAATAATAATCAGTAATGTGGATTGTGGATATAATGACTAATTGGGTACAGGGTAATAATAGAACAGAAATAGAAAGTACATCACTTTACTGTAATGCAGCTTATGCCATATCACAATATTACAATATCCAAAATCTAAGATGGTATCTAGTCTCATATCAGGATAACGATATATTGCCTAGCTCAAAAGAATCGAGCATTTGTTTTGGACAGACGCTGAAAACAATCATTGACGTCACCTGCAACCTTTGTGTCTGCAAACATCTTCTTATGTCAATGTTAGACTGAGGTCCTTCATGTGCACATGCAGGTAGCCATGTAGTGCAGGCAGAAATGCATTGTCGGGGGTTGTGAGGGTGTAAGTGAGTGTGTGTGTGTGTGTGTCTGTGTGTGTGTGTGTGTGTGTGTGTGTGTGTGTGTATGTGTGTGTGTGTGTGTGTGTGTGTGTGTGTGTGTGTGTGTGTGTGTGTGTGTGTGTGTGTGTGTGTGTGTGTGTGTGAGAGAGAGAGTGTGTTTGTAATGAGAGGAGGTAATAAAAGCTGCCTGTCTGCTGTATGAAATGACTCTGTAATGGAGTGTGGCCAGTCTGGGGCTATTAGGGCTCTCTGCAATCAGTAATTCACTTGCTCTTCCATGGATGCCCCCATTCCTCCTCCTCCTCCTCCTCCTCCTCCTCCTGCTCTCTGCTGCAGATGTCTAAGTCGTCTTCTACTGGAGATGTCTACCACACTTGTCTCAGCATGTTGGATCCTTTACCCTCTGTAGTTGCGTTCTTCTTACAAAGCAGGCAGCCCGTTTCCACTTTGATGCAGTAGGATGTTTGGTACTCAGTGTTATTTGCCTAATGCTGTTCCAGTTCGCTCCTTAGGACTTCCACTTCTTCCTGCATACTGCTGATGAAACTGTTCCTGCCGTCCTTCTCCCTCTGCTCCACAAGTAGGGAAAGATTACAAACCATTTGTCATGGTGCTGATTTCCATTATGGCGTATGACGCCATTGTTAAACGTGTCTTCCGATTGTTAAAATGTGTTTTCAGGATCATCTACTAATTGGCTCAACGTTGCTTCCACTGAGTCTGCGTTCCCAGAATGTTACTACCAATGGCAATAGGCTCTGTGCTAGTGCCAGAACACCAACGTTCTGGATCAACCTGGCCAACATAAAACTCCCAGAGACTCTCTCCATTGCAGCATGTGTTTCCCCTGGCCCTGGGTGCACCACTCCCCCCTCCCAGCCCTCACGAGCCTTCGAGCGCATCGCCCACCGCGTCCAGCTCCTTCACGAGGATGAGCTCATCGGCACTCTGGCTGCCAGAGCCCAAATGAGAGCCTTGTGCTCTCTGTGCGGGGCCAGCATAGGTTAGGCCCGGCACATAGCGTGACTGAACGGAATCAGAAAGAAGAGGAAAGCTGTGCAGAGCATGATAAAAAAGCAAGGCTGCCTCAGCTTGGCCCAGCTCCATCCATCCGCACTGGTTAATCTTGCAGAATGCTCTCCCTAAACATTGTTTATGCTCTTTGATGCTCCATTGTGGGGATAGAACTGGGAGTGGAGGGGGTGTGTGTGTGTGGGGAGGGGTTGGGGGGGCGGTCTTTGGTCCTCTGTTCATTTCTCCAGGGTGGGGCGGCGATAGATGGAACATTTTTCAAAGTTCAGAAGTTTTGTTTTTGGTGTTCTGTAATCCGAGTGCCGAGTTTTGTTTGACTCCACCGCTCCTTCTCACCCCTGGAGCCTGTCATAACAAAGCAGGGAAGCTCTGCCCAATAAACCCCACTGTAAATCAATTCTTCTTCTTCCTCAGCTCAGATGTCCTGTATAAGAATGTTCAATGTAAACCCTGGCACGGCACGGGAGAGACGGTCAGAGGAGCGCAGGAGAGGAGCGAGAGCAACTCCAGGCACAAGTAGGAGGAGGTCTCCTCCTTTGCGGCGCATTCAGCGTACTTATTCATTATTAAACCAGGGGGTGCATCTCCTGAATACATGTCCCACACCGCCCCACTCCTAGCAACAGTGAACATGCTAGATAAAAATAGAAGAGGGTTTTTAAAATCCATGAGAATTCCTACTGAAAAGGACACGAGTGATAGAGCCAGATGTTGACGGGCCACTGAAGGGAATTTAGGTGTACAGACTGATATAAGCATCACATCTAGTAATACTGCATCAGAACATTTTGTTAGTGTTGGCTGATGATTATGTCACAACATTTTCAAGGCCAAGTGCCAGTGCAAAGACTACTTAAGTAAAGTTAATACCGTATATATTAGGGTGGCAAATATTTAAAGCTAACAGTCCCTTTTCCTTGGTTCAAAATGTCTATGCTCCAAGATTGATCAACCTTAAGGCTTTTCTTGAAATCAATTTCCATAGCAACACCATACTATGCTGCATCTTATGTCAAGGACTAAAGGCAGCTTCTTAGTGCTTCTTAATAGCCCATTCTTAGAAAGCCTCTCTATCTTAATACTTAGAAATAAATCTTCATGCATGCGTTGGCATCCACTCCAACATTCCAGCCGCGTCTCCCCTGGTGTCCTATTCAAATGCTTCCCTCTGACTGTGAAGCGGATATTATTTACAAACTGATACAGATGTCAGAAATGAAGAACCCTACACCTACAGGCAGCAAACGAGTTGGACGAAAGAAGCCGTCAAGTATTCGCGTAGACCTGCGGCCTCAAGTCAACTTACTTGATCAAACCAGCATGCTAACCTACATTCTCCTTGCTCTTAACGAGGAAAGGCTCTTCGTCAGTTTTTGTTGTTGTTTGAGAGTTACGAACTGATGAAAGATGTGGGAGTACTTTGTCGGTGCCAAAGCAGATGTCCCCTAGTGTTGTGTATTTGCTTACTTTGTGTTTGTACAGCTGGGACTCTTATGAAGGAGTCAATGTGATTAGCTAATTGCCTTCCTCCACAGGAGAGGGACCCCCGTCTAGTGTCGGAGCTGCGGAGGTAGAGATACACAAACAATCCAACATTGTCTCGGCCATGGCTAATCTGAAGGGGACAGTAAATATCAAAGTGCTGCGAGTTCATATTAAAGCAGTCTCTCAAGCCAATGTGCCAGGAAGATTGCAGCAATCCAGATCACTTATTGATAACATCTGGGTTGAGCCGTGGTCATTAATGTTCATTTATGCCTTTCATGAATATTTTGTTTATGACAAGTCATCCAACCATATCACAAATGTGCCAGACCGCAGAAATATACCCTAGTCCAGTGATTCCCAAAGTGTGGGCCGCGGCCCACAAGTGGGCCGTGGAGGTACTGCAGGTGGGCCGCGAGTGGTCTGCCAAAACTCCAATCAAATGGCTGTAGCAGGGTCATTTTTAAAGCTACAGTGGAGAGCCTGTTATCAGAAGAAACTAGAAGACCTAAGGCATCCATTGGTGCCAAGCATAATATGCTAGCTTGTCGGGAAGGGGGCTAAATAACGCTCCAAACATAGGTTAAATTTGGGCGAGGGAAAACTATTTCAAAGGGGTCCCTTGACCTCTCAGCTCAATTTATCTGAATGGAAATTGGTTCAATGGGTACCCACGAGTCGCCCCATTACAGATAAGGTAGCATTTTTTAAAGCCTAGCATTAAGAGCTTGTTGTGGATTGATTTCTTCTGTTGTTGCTCATCACATTTTGTCTCAATAAATGTGTTATGCATGCAAATACTTCTGGTGAGTAAGGGGGGAGAAAATGTTGACAATCTGCTTTTGGGTATTTTGTCGAAATGTTTTTGTATGAGGATGGATTATTAATTTCCCTTATGCCCAAATTCACATGCTCTGTTAATGAAATAAAAACATATATAATATAAAAAATATATAGGGAAATACTCACATGCTCTGTTAATGAAATAAAAAAAAAATATATATAAAAAATATATAGGGAAATACATCATCTTAGTCTCGTGTGTTGATCAGAGTTGTGATTAAAGGGTTGGTTGGGCCCCGGAGGATTTTCAGATTTCAAAGTGGGCCACGGCATTCTTAAGTTTGGGAACCCCTGCTCTAGTCAAAACAATCCTAAATCACTGCATTGGGTAGTAGAACTGTTGTAATACGGCCTTCTTTTTTTAAAGCTTTCAATCCCAATCAAAGCCCTGATCCGTACCTATCCTGAAACAAGAACAATCCATTCAAAATGAAGTTAATGATATAACCTAAAATAGTTTGACCTCATTCAGTGCTACTGCAGGTTTCCCTCTATTCATGGCTCTATTCATCACATGCAGTCAAAGTGCATCAACAAAGCGATATATGGCTAGGATTACCCAGTTCACTGCAACTGGAAGCAATATGGCTATACATGTAGACTAAGCAGCAGTGATGGGAGGCCACGCAGCCTACTGATTTACGTCCCTGTAGAATGAGGTTGACTTGAACTACTTAAGTGAGATTGTTAGTGATGGATGACTGCCACAAATTCAGCTCTCTTCAAACATATTTCTGTCCAGAAGAAAAGAATGTTGCCTGAAACCAGAAACTATTGAGTCTCAGTGGAGGCAGTAAAGGCGGGAAATGGCCACACACCGCTGTAAAGTGTGTTTTATTTTCATTTGTGTCAGGATAAACGATGATGATTTTGCTGATGATGATCATGATGATCTAAGTGGTGAAAATGAGCACCCTTTGGGAGCACTGCGCAAGTGTTTATATTCTTATCCTTCAGTCATTTTCACCCTGTCCCACACCCGCTCACACGACTTGGATATGTGTTATATTATATCTCATTTATCACAGACAACACCAGACCTGCATGCCTTAGGCTGGAATATTTCACGGTTTTTCAAACTATTTTGGCTGTATCTTAAGTATCTAAATTCTTCTTTCATCCAAGATCAGCAAAATTAAATCTGCTGCAAACTTTGATGCATGATTTTAACATCGCCGTCACAATTTGTGTGGCCTAAGTTCCACAGTGGCTTATTATTTAGCAGCATATATACTCCTACTAAAAATTCACGCTACAATAAAAAATAAAAAAGATGTGTGCAACTTGGAAGTAGTAGGGATGAGCAGTTAAAATGTATTTCACATATATTGCTCCTCATTTTTGTCTTTTTTCTCCTTAGAAAAATGACATTTGTAAGTAAAACAAATAAGAAAAGGAGTTAAAGTAGTGGCTTTGTTAGAGCAGAGAGAGTCTTGAACACTTTTCTTTCACTGATCATGATGATGATGAACTGGTTCAAAGAAATCTTCGGCCTGGAACACGCTGCTCTGCTACTCTGGCAGCTCCCACTGTTGACTGACAGGAGTTTTTGGTAGTGAGCCTAGCTGCTTTTGGAGCTAGCCATGCTAGACACTGGAAAAACAACCACTTAACAAAGCATTACAAAACATTTTTCAGCACTGCTACCCAAAGAGTATTAATTTATCTAAAGTAGCTGCTCTCAGTTCAATAGACCCAGAGAATCGAATGTCACAAAGGAGAACCGCCTGAGCCCTACTGACCTTGGTTCTACCAAGAATGTTTTCTGTCTCTTTTTTAATCAAGTTTTACAGCCACTGTAGGTTGGTTTTATTACAATTTATAACCCCCATATTCGGTGAACATGAACGAGTAACATTATGTCAGAATGTTGGCAATATTGATAGCGCTATTGCTTTGCTATTTCCTCTCATGTCATGGTACATTTTGTGGCCACAACTGAAGTCAACTTTAGAGTAGGGGGGAGTTGTCAGATCTGTGTGCCGATTGCTGCGGGTTGAGTGGGTAGTGGAGGGAGGGGGGAGGGGCTAAAGGAGTCAGTCTACTTACCTACAGTGGGTCAGCCGGACAGAGAAGCTACATTGGTGCATTGCCACAGCATCAGTCAGGTCATTTGGCAACAGCTGACATTATTCCCAATAAGGATGTGTGATCAGGGGCTTCCTAGTGGCTCAGCAAGTTTCATAGCACTTGACTGAAACAGCCCACTGCAAAAACAACAACAGTCTGCCTAAACAAGTAATTTAATCGAGCCGTGAAAACGTATTCTTAACAGATGAAAAGTTCAGCCATTGGGGGGGTGGGGGGTGGGCTAATTCCACTTGTTTCCAAAGCAGTTTTGAAAGAAGAGAATGGCACTTATTGATTCAATAAAAGAAAAGAAAATGATCTCACTTCAGTGGTGGTGTGTTCAAAAAGAAAAGGAAATTATGATTTTAATAGTGGGGTGTGTGCGTATTGTAGCGGAAAGCACTCGCCTACCACCACGGAGACCCGGGTTCAATTCCGGTACTTCTGCCTTGGTCAGATGTTCCTATGAAACAATTGGCCGTGTCTGCGGTTGGGAAGCCGGTGGGGTATGTGTCCTGGTCCCTGCACTAGTGCCTCCTCTGGTCAGTCAGGGGGAAACCTGTTCGGGGGGGAGGGGAACTGGGGCGAATAATGTGATCCTCCCACGCGCTACGGCTACGCCCTGCCGGTGAAACTCCTCACTGTCAGGCGAAAAGAACTGGATGGCGACTGCACATGTATCGGAGGAGGCATGTGATAGTCTACGGCTCTCCCCAGATCGGCAGAGGGGGTGGAGCAGCGACCGGGACAGCAGGGAGAATTGGCCAAGGACAATTGGGGAGACAATGGGAGAAGAATCTGAAACAACTTGGTCAAGATTAAATTCTAGATTAAATGACAGAATAGTATTTCAGTGCAGGGATTTAAATGTGACCTTTGTTGCATTGTTTCCCCTCTCTCACTTCATGTGTCTTGTGACTCCTCCCTGTATACTATATTTAATAGAACAGAAATAAGCCATAACCACTATTAAGTAAGTAAAGGATCTGTATCATCTATTGACTCAGATGTCAAGAGCCATGGTAGTACAAGTAGGCTATCAATCTAAACGCGCTCTACCAGTCAATATGAGCATTGAGCACCGTGAAGGATATTTCCCTTTGAGGTTTTCCACGTAAAGCTTTCCTTGAACTGATTCCAATGGCACGTCTGTCTTCCATTGAGCCATTGCTGACAGGTAGCGGTATTAAGATAATGCTTATATTGTCAAGAAGACAGACATTGTTTATGACTTGATATAGAGTTCCAAAAGAACACAGAAGACAAGGGTGTGCTGTTTCTGATTCCAAGCATGTTTTTATGACCTTGATCCAACTCAACTCCTTCAGCTTTGCTGTGCACCTGTGACTGGCTCTGCAGTGCATTATCACCTGTGACTGGCTCTGCAGTGCATTATCACCTGTGACTGGCTCTGCAGTGCATTATCACCTGTGACTGGCTCTGCAGTGCATTATCACCTGTGACTGGCTCTGCAGTGCATTATCTCCTTCAGCTTTGCTGTGCACCTGTGACTGGCTCTGCAGTGCATTATCGGCTACACAGGCCTGATAATGCATTGTGGGAATTACATGTTAAAAGCCAAGAGCTGCTGATCCAAT
This sequence comes from Poromitra crassiceps, assembly GCF_964638095.1. NCBI lineage: Eukaryota > Metazoa > Chordata > Actinopteri > Beryciformes > Melamphaidae > Poromitra > Poromitra crassiceps. The sequence goes on from NW_028151248.1 coordinate 30,163, forward strand.
TCAAATGAAAGAAGAATTGAGGTAAAGCGCACAACTCCTTATATGAAAAACAGACCGGGTGCCTGGATAATAGATAACAATGAAGGAGGAGAGCCGGCACTCACGCTAGGCTAATTTGAAAAAAAGCCTTTTATTGGGCAGAGAAAAATCGGACGTTTCGGCGTAAAGCCTTTGTCAAAGGATTCCAATTCTAATGAAACCACACAGAGAAGTGGCGACTTCCTCCCTGGAAAACAGCAGTGGTAGCAAACAGGACATGGCACCCCTGACCCACTTCTAAATCACTTTGGCTCGCCCTGTGAAAGAGCGCGGAAAACTGCGAACTGGCAAAAGAGGGGAAAGAACAACTTGGGAGTGGGGGAAACAGCTGAAACCCTGTTGGGTCTTGTGGAAGAAAGTGCTGATGAGCAAGGCTAACGGCAACAAGACTAAAAATACAAACAGTCAAGAGACACTCCCACCCACCCCCCACCCCCCCGCTAAGCCCTAGCCAAGCAACAGCGCTGTCAATGAACTTCAAAGAAACTACCCTTCCACTTCCTATTGCCGAACTGTCAAAAATCTAGTCTTGTTACGAGAACACGGCCCAACTATTGATCGTGACTAAAGCTTCAGCAGGTATTTCAAGCACAGCAATATAAAGAAAAGCGTGCTCTGGTTGCTAATTCTTCATTCTTGAGTGAGGCGATAAAAAAAGAAAAAAAGTAACATTTTAGATCTGAGAAAACGCAGCAACCACATTGCATGAGATTAAGGAGGCTACTGACCTACCTTTAGTGTGTTATTGCCAATTATTGTATGCCTGGCAGTGACCTGAGACACTAAGCAGGTCTCAGATCTGTTCCGTGATCAGAGCAAGCACCACTCCAAAGACCATGGGCTTTAGCTGCTTTGATTGCAGTGCCAATAATCTGTGAAATGCCACGGGTTACGAGCAGAGACCAAGCGCAAACCAGCCGCTGCCAACTCTTAAAGGCCAATGGTGAAAATCCAAAATGCACGTACACACACCAAAACACACACACTTTATTCCTCATCCTGCCAATCTTATGATATGCTGCTCCCCCCCCCCGCGCGCGTGCCAACGCACACACACTCACACATGCAAGGATGCACCCCCCCCCCCCCCCCCCCGACACCCACTTCCAGTCATGCCCACTTGTGACAGTGCAAAATACCCTGTAACAACCTCCATCTGGCACGGGGAGGGAGAGATTGTTGTGGAGGGCTGGAGTGTGGAGGGGAGGTGTGTGTGTGGGGGGGGGGGGGCATTTCCTGAGGAAGCAGCTGGCTGCCTGCAGGGCCACAGAACTACAGGATTACAGGGATGCAAAGAGGTGAATGTGGCACGGACCACAATGGACAGGGGGGTGGGCAGGATGGGGGTGGTATGGTTTAGAATGCCACAGTGCCAGTGGCATGGATGTGGTGCAGCAGTTGAGAAGTACCAGGGCAAGAGCTGAGGTACAGATTACCCCCCAGAGCGGGAACACAGCTCGGTGTCCTTGAGGTTAACCTGGCCTCATTTTTAGCCTACATTTCATCACTGTATGTTCAGCTGTATGGGACAGCAGCTATATAGGAGGAAAGGAGGAGGAGCAGTGGAGCAGCTCCTGCTCTATATCTGACAACCAAGCAAGTTATTATTTGTGGTGGAATATGGGTATACTGTAGAAAACATTGTTTGTTTTTTAATAATACCTGTTGTAATTAGATTACATCATTTAACAGTCACTTTTGTCCAAAGCAACTTACAATAGTACATTTTGTCAACAGTGGTGAAACCAACTGTGCATCACATTCTTCATCAGCTAAGACTTTAGAGAGAGAAGAGATGTGTCTTTAGTCTCCGCTGAAAGATGGGCAGTGATTCGGCTGCGCTGACAGAAGGGGGGAGCTCACCAGGGAAGAGAAGAGTTGCGACCAGAATGAGCGACTTCGGAGCCCACATAGGGGTGGAGGAGCGATCGTGGGGTCGAGGAGCGGAGGGAGGTTTGGAACCTGACCATAGATTGCAGATAGGGAGGGAAGTTAAGTGTGATGTACTGTCCTGTAGGTGAGTACCTGAGTAGGGAGGGAAGGGTGATGTACTGTCCTGTAGGCGAGTACCTGAGTCTCCAATTTGATGCGTGCAGAGATGGGAAGGCAGTGTAGTGAGCGGAATAGGGGAGTGGATAAATTAATAAACTGTTAAATTAATGGATGTTGCCAAAAGTAAGATTGTCAAAAGTATCAATAGTATTGATACAAAAAAATTAAACAGATACAATACTCATTTGCAACAGGTATCAATATGTGTTGATAGTATAATTTACATACATACATTTGAAATGGATACAATACTCATTTGCAACAGTATCGATACCATTGAGATAATGATCGATACCAGCAGTGCTTTCTCTTAATGGAAAATCAAACATAATACTGATTTTTCCCTCTCTATCATTGGTGGGTATCTGTTGCATCAGCAAGCTAAAAGTCTTTGGATAGGCTGATGACTAGAGCAGGGGTAATTTGCTGTGTAAGTGCAAAGTTTTTCATTCGTTTTTATCAGGCCTAGATTAGAAGCGTGTGTCTGTTCGCCCATCTGTCTGCGTTTATTCTTATGCCTCTTGATGTGTTGTCATTTCCCCCATTCCAAAGGTATTTGAAGGTGTGTCTCTCTATCTGTTTCATGTCCCACTTTTTGTTAGCCTGGCTCCAGACCTTCGAAGCCACGCCCACGTCACAGTTGTGGATTTGGCGAGAAGAGGAAATGAGTTTATGAGTTGACGATTCAGTCTGAATATCAGGCTAACTTTCTGTGCTAATACCAATAAATGGTGGGAGCAGCATCTAGTGTGCGGACTCCAATTTCCTGTTGTCATCCATATCAAAGTTAGGAATTCTAGTATCATGACAACCCTAGCCAAAAGTAATGCTTATTATACGATTATACCTCAATGTGATCACGTCACAAATGTTTCTGATAATGTTACACCTCTGACAGATGATGTTGTATTGTTCCTCTTGTTGTGCTGCAGCCATGGACAGACAGGATGAGATCATCCCCGAGCATCCAAACAACAGCAATATCCGGTGCAGTCCACAGGATAAGCGCTGCATACAGAAGACCCTGGCCCGACACCCCTCCAAATCCACAAATCAGAGGAGCAACAATGCCAGGGAGGACACCAAGGCCGCGCTGGTGAGAGAAATGCCCTTCCGACGCCTTTATCAGTTTCAGCGCAAACAACAAATGAAAATCCCCTTTGCACAGCACGCCACAGCTCTAGCAGGTGTTTCACATTCCAGTTTATAGCTCCAAAGCCACAAGCATGATAACAACAGTCAGGTTATAAATTGCACAAAATGAGTTATTTGCAGACTGTAACATTTCATTTAATGGTCGCTTTGTGAAATAAAGCACAGCCAGGTGTACGTTATCACCATGCAAAATGCTGATTCAACATTGTAAAAACCAGACTCTAAAATCAGTTTTCATTCAGGGTTTTACTTTCTATGTATAAATGTTTGCTTGATTGTTTTGCTTTTGCATTATGGTGTTTTTTTTATTTAGCAAAAATAAAGAATACAACTATTTCAGGAAAAGTGACTTTGAAGTAAATTACGGTAGGTATATTTGTGAACAGATTGTTTTTAAGTTGAGCTGCTGACATTGTGACAACAAACATTGTGTTTTTTACTCAATGCATCAGCTATTGCAACATTCTTTTGTTTATAGCTTTTTCATGAATGAATGACAACCTTTATTGCTGAGGGGGGTTTGATTTGCACATAATGAACACACACAATAAAATAGACATTAAGCACATCAACAATACACGGGGGCTTCATGAATTGTCAATAATAAGTGTTTGAGATTAAAGTGTAGATGTAAGAGCGAGAATAGTGCATTTGCCTGGTATACCTTTGATCGAGGACCTGGATGTTCCCTGGCATGAAGGAGGAAGTGTTTTGTACCTTCACCCAAAGGGTAGAAGGTCATTCTCAGTATGCAGTGGGTGCGATGGGTCATCTATAATCCTGATGGTGTACTGATCTCTATTGGGTTATGGTCTTTAATGCCTTTGCGGTTATCTTGCTGCTGATTACCCCCCACCATATTCTGTCTGTCTGTTTATGTCTGTCTGTCTGTCTGTCTGTCTGTCTGTCTGTCTGTCTGTCTGTCCGACTGACTGACTGACTGTTTGACTGATAGTAGAATATCTCAGTCAGTTATCAATGGATTTGCACAAAACTTTGTGCAAATATTGGTCATGGAGCAAAGGAAGAACTGATAAACTTGTCACACCAATTGGCCAAAGGGGACGTGGCTTCTCACAAAAAGCCATATAACATATGACTGGAGTGGATTCACATAACACCATCAAACTTTGTGGCCTCTGCGCGGGCATAAGAAGAGGCAAACCCTCCATTATTGGTGCAATCAAACAACATGGGGACACACCATTACCAGCTCAGTGGCCTTGTGGTCTGAGTGTCCGCCCTGAGACTGGGAGGTCATGAGTTCGATCCCCGGCCCAGTCATACCAAAGACTATAAAAATGGGACCCATTTGCCTCCCTGCTTGGCACTCAGCATCAAAAGGGTTGGAATTGGGGGGGTTAGATCACCATATGATTCCCGAGCGCAGCGCTGCTGCCGCTCACCGCTCCCCCAGGGGATGGGTCAAATGCGGAGAACAAATTTCACACATTGTGTGACAATCTGGAGACTTTACCTTTACTTTACCATACCATTCTGAGGTAACCACTCTGCTAATTTGGTACAGTGGTAGCCCTAATGGCCACTGAACAAATCTAGTTTTGATTGGCCTGTGGTGTTGTGTCCTGATAGGAAACAAGTTGGTAATGGGGCATGGAAGAAATTATTAACTTTTGGTGAAAACCCAACATGTGTAACTAGCATAATAATTGCAGAGTGTTGGTGGAGGTAGGCCTATGTGCTCTACTGAGTGCCATCTAGCAGTCAGTGAGTTCCCACATTAGAGTATTAGCATTGGAATCAATATGCTCAGGAGGTGAAATATAGATTGTGTAGGTAGGCCATCACAGAGCTGTAAAACACTCTAACTACCTCCAGTCCAATATAAAAAGAAAAATGTAATTTAAAGGGACCTTCTGTTGTGGATAACACAAAATAGGAGTCCAATAAAGGACAATACCAAAAAAGCAGCATTTTCTATTTCCTGCTTTATCTGTCTACAGGGTTCCTAAATATTTTCCACTTTAAAATTCTATTACATCAATGTTCGTTGCTTCACATGACTAATTGAAATGTTACCTTTACTATACTTGGTGGCTGATTTCCAGACTTTACCCAAACTTTTTCATGATTGCTTTGCTTTCTAGTGTGTGGCTATTTTGATACCTGGAGATTGGGGGGACCCATTCTTTTGCACACTTTTCAGACCTGTATAGGAACCCTGCAGGTGTCTATGCATGTTTATGACCTGTATAGGAACCCTGCAGGTGTCTATGCATGTTTATGACCTGTCTAGGAACCCTGCAGGTGTCTATGCATATTTATGACCTGTATAGGAACCCTGCAGGTGTCTATGCATGTTTATGACCTGTCTAGGAACCCTGCAGGTGTCTATGTATGTTTATGACCTGTATAGGAACCATGCAGGTGTCTATGCAAGTGTATGACCTGTATAGGAACCCTGCAGGTGTATATGCATGTTTATGACCTGTATAGGAACCCTGCAGGTGTATATGCATGTTTATGACCTGTATAGGAACCCTGCAGGTGTCTATGCATGTTTATTCCAAAACTGATGACAGTCTTGTTATTTTGTCCTACAGGCTCCGTGTCGTGCAGAGCTTCAGAGAGCACTGGACAGGCTGGCATCAAACACCCGCACACATGATGATCTCTACACAATCCCCATACCCAACTGTGACAAGAATGGAGATTTCCACGCCAAGCAGGTTTGTGACTTCAAGCACACTGTCATTATGATTATAAGCAGCCCTGGGATTCAGTTACTTTGCAGGCCACTATTTAGCCACTTATACTGGTAGCTAGCTATTAATCGGATATTTAACCCATTATAGTTTATTCTTATACCAAACAGTCCCCCTTCAAACTGCACCGGCATTCTTTGAGACAAAGCACCAAACACGGCTGCAGTGGAGGAAATATTGACTTGCCAGATCAAGATCAACACGAATAAACCTGTCTCCAAACTGATTTGTGAGAGCGTGCAAATGCCAAAACCTCATTTCTCTTTAGGCACACAAAAAGTGATTTACCTCCAGAAATAAACAGCTGCTGAACTGTGTAAAGTGTTTTCCCAAACTGTTGGACAATAATCACATCATTGCCGTGATGAATGCTATTAGCTTTTGGATGCAGTTAGGTTTTGAGTGTGTGTGTGTGTGTGTGTGTGTGTGTGTGTGTGTGTGTGTGTGTGTGTGTGTGCGTGTGTGTGTGCGTGTGCGTCCGTACGACGTACGTGCGTGTGTGTGTGTGTGTGCGATGTGTTATTCTGCCTTTGTAAGATTGGGCAACTGTGTGTAGATAAGAGTAAGAGAATCAGTGCACATAAAAACACAGATAAGACTGTGCAGCCTGCCGTGAGGCGTATGTGCAATCAAAGCAACAGACGCAGAGTGAGTGATAAAAGGAAAAGCCTGCTAAAGGCACCAGGGATCCAGAGTCGGCGTTACGTTGATTGTGTAACACGGTTAGAGAAACCCTGTCTGGTCTTTATAGTGTCCTTCTGAGGCCGATTCAAAGGCATCTGTTAACTGTTTAACTCAAATTGCGCTATAGTAAAACTCATTGGCAAGCACAGCACAGGTCATCAGGGACCATTGGGAATCATTTCATGGCACAATAGAAATGGCTAGAAGATTGTAACTGGTCTCGCAAGGCTATTTTTAAGTCAGTACAGGCAAAGTACAAATTTACACGGTAAATGTTCTCTGTTCTATCTATAGAACTGTACTGCTATCAAATTAAAATTTAAAGTTCATGGGGTGGGCATCCCAAGGGCTCATGGTGAATATATTAACTCAGAGAATGAGGACTCTCCCACCTGCTATTGTTTCAAGATACTCACACTGGTCTCTAGCCTGTTGTTTAGTAGCTGAAAGTAAAAAAACTAGCTAGCCTGTTTATTAGCATACCATCTGTCTAGACGAACCTGTGGCAAAAAGAACTGAAAGCCCGCTATGCTGTCATATCTTTTCACTGCCATGTCCTGTGCATTATGCCCACAGTGTCACCCAGCGCGTGACGGCCAGCGGGGGAAGTGCTGGTGTGTGGACCAGAAGACGGGCATGAAGTTGCCAGGGCCACTGGAGCTGCGAGGGGAGCTGGACTGCCACCAATTAATGACTGCTACCCTAAGGGAGTGAGAAGTGAGGAGTGGCATGGGGTAGGGGGAGGGGAGGGGATGGGAGGGGGGGTTGGGAGGCTTCAGGACCAGCTGAATTTCTACTGGTGCTGATGAGTAGAACTACATGAGGAAAGGACTTAACCCTAAAGCCTCGCCCGAGGCCAACGGTACTTGAGTTTGGCGAAAAACAAAAAGGAAACCATGGAATTGTGTTCTTTTGCTATTTTGTTTCTGTGCGTGTGAGAGTATGTGATCTTTACGAGTCTTTTGAGCACCCGTTGTGTGTATTGTTTTTACTATGTGAACTTAGTCAGACATTCTTTAGACAGATGCGCTTTAAGTATCAGGTGGCAGGAAAATCTTCCCCAGGTAACAATTGCGATCTTTGTTAGAGAACAAAATCAGTTTTCCCTCGTCTTAACATGCTTCAATAGTGTCCTTCAAACAAGGAGGGACAAAAAGGCATCAGCCCTAAAAGGTGTCACCCTTAAAAGGCTATGAGATGATCAACGTGATAATCAGACCTGGGCTGACAGAAGCTGCAAATAAATTGTTAGCATTTGTTTTAGCCTCTTCGGAGCTCTCGATGGATGGGGTTTACCGAATCCGGATAATTCAGATAACATTAGGTAAGTTCTCAATCAAAGGATAGTACCGTATACTAAATATACTTCTTGTAAATGTGTAAATCTGTGGCTCTCATTGTATTGTCTTATGTGGTAAGCCCCACCCATCAGGCATCTAAGTAGGTTAAAACAAGCCAGGAAATGCATTTGCAACAGCAGCAAAGAAGATGCGATGAGAAAAGGTGATGATTATGATGGAAAGAAAAAGGGGTAGAGATGGAATGCAACAATTCTCTGCCTTGAAATACCAACTGAGGATAAGCCATCGGCTTTTCACAACATTTAGAGAGCAAAGTGAAAGTGATTACACTGAAAGAGATTACTTTGAAAGACTGTTCCTCTGAGAGAGGCTCCACGGGCCAGAATAGATGTGCTCCATCAGCCCCTCGCTCTCTCTGCATCCCCCTCTCTTTGACGATGAGCTCTCTCTAGCACACTGGTCTCCAGAAGTAAAAGTGCTGCACACTGCTGATAGGGGTAATCTTGTTTCTCCAGCTGTTGCTAAGACGCCAGTGCCACTCTCATGTTTGTGTGAATGTGCTTCAACATACAGGATTACTCTCCAAACAGACTGCTTGGCAGAATGGTGCAGTTTGGTGGTGCTATATACTGATTGTGCCAAAATTCTAAACAGAAACAAAATGCCCTCTGCACTTTCTGGCCATTGTT
>NW_028151247.1:5000-12500 GCF_964638095.1 Poromitra crassiceps
GGGAGAGAGAGTAGAGAAGGAGAGAGTAGAGAGGTAGAGAGGAGAGATAGTAGAGAGGGCGAGAGGAGAGAGAGTAGAGAAGGAGAGAGGGAGAGAGAGTAGAGAGGGAGAGAGAGTAGAGAGGGAGATAGTAGAGAGGGAGAGAGTAGAGAGGAGAGAGAGAGGAGAGGAGAGGCAGTAGAGAGGAGAGAGGGAAAGAGGAGAGGAGAGTAGAGAGGGAGAGAGGAGAGAGTAGAGAGGGAGAGAGGAGAGAGGGAGAGAGAGAGGGCGAGAGGAGAGGAGAGCAGCAGTAGAGAGAGAGGAGAGAGGAGAGAGAGAGAGGAGAGGAGAGCGGCAGTAGAGAGAGAGGAGAGAGAGAGGAGAGAGAGAGAGGAGAGGAGAGGCAGTAGAGAGAGAGGGGGAGAAAAGACAGAGAGAGAAAGTAGAGACAGAAGATAGAGTTCCCAGCTCTCTCCTCGGTCCCAGAGGGGTAGCTGGCACACTGTGTGTGTGTGTGTGTGTGTGTGTGTGTGTGTGTGTGCGTGCGTGCGTGCGTGCGTGCGTGTGTGTATATGTGTGTGCGTGTGTGCGTGCGTGCATGCGTGCGTGCGTGTGTGTGTGTGTGTCTGTGTGTGTACGTGTGCGTGTGCGTGTGCGTGTGCGTGTGTGTGCATGTGTCCGGGGGTAAAGGGAGCAGAGATGGGAACATTTTAAGTACACACACTCTTTTCTTTACTTGAGTAGAAGTACAGTTACTTGTGTAAATAAAGACTCTGGTAAAAGTAGAAGTACTGATTCAACTTGTTTACTAATCAAGTTAAAGTAAAACAATTACAGGCTCTGAAATGTAATCAAGTATAAAAGTAAAAAGTCCCAGTTGTTTCTGTGCAAAGCTAACTGAACCTCACATCATATTAATATTGGCTACAGGAGGTGTATGCTGATGGTATATCATCTCTGGTCGTGGATTTGTTTGAAACACAGTCACTGAAGAGCTAAATCTAGGAAATGAAATGAAATAAACTGACTCCCTTCAAGTTCCAAGTCAGTTTTGGTGGAGCACAAAGTCCTTCATCACTTGTGTTAGTGGTAGGGAGTGGACTTGGTTCAGGCGATGTGTGCCCAGCACTTGGCGGATCCGGATCCGACACACGTGGGCCAGACTGTGAGGACATCTCTTGGCCTCCAGAAAGACCCTGAGAGCCTCAGGATCTGCCCTCTTCTCCAGCTGTGCCTGCTCTGTGGTCACCAGGGCCGGGTCAGCACCGTGGTCCAGCAGCAGCTGGACGAAGGCCGTGTTGCACCTGTGAAGCAGCACCACCTCCAGCAGGCGAGAAGCCACGTCACGGGTCAGAACGCCAGCGGACTGGAGCAGCAGGCGGAAGCAGTCCAGGTTATTCTCTTTAGCACTGATGTAGAGAGGGGTGAATGAGCCGCGTCTGCTTCTGTTAGGGTCGGCCCCGGCTTCCAGGAGGATCCGGACACAGTCCAGGTGACCGTTCCACACGGCATAGTAGAGAGGCGTCTTGATATAATAATCAGCTAGGTCTACCTGTGCTCCCTGTGTGATCAGGTAGTGCACACAGGCAGCACGACCCCGCCAGGCTGCGAGCCCCAGAGGGGTCCACCCATAACACTTCTCATTGATCTGCCTTCTGAAGTGGTCTTCCTGCAGCAGGCTCCTCAGTGTGTCCAGGTCTCCTGCCCAGATGGCATCATAGAGCTGTGTGTCTTCATGCTCTGCTTGAACAGCCATTCCTTCAGATGTGTCACTGTACCACACTGACTTGTATGCTGTGTCTCAACAGAAGGTTATTATCAGAGCAGCGGCTTCTTCTTTTTACGGCTTTCCTTGCATCTTCCACCCCTTATATATTGTAGCCTCAGCCAGGAAGGATTTATGACATCACTGATGACATCACAATTGCTCGAGTGACATCACTGATGACATCACAATTGGCTCAAGTGACGTCACTGATGACATCACAATCCTTGAATTATGACATCACTGATGATGTCACAAACAGATGGCATCATGGAGCCGCCTGTCGCTGCGTGCCCCAGAGGGGTCCACCAACACTGCTCATTTATCTGCCTTCTGAAGCGGTCTTCCTGGTCTTGAGAGAGAGAGAGGCAATAGAGAGAGAGAGAGGGAGAGATGAGAGGAGAGATCAGAGAGGGAGAGAGGAGAGGGAGGAGGGAGGCAGTAGATAGAGGAGAGAGAGGACAGAGGGAGAGAGGACAAAGGCAGTAGAGAGAGAGGAGAGAGGGAGAGCGAAGAGGAGAGAGAGTAGAGAGGGAGAGAGAAGAGGAGAGAGAGTAGAGAGGGCGAGAGGAGAGAGAGTAGAGAAGGAGAGAGGGAGAGAGAGTAGAGAGGTAGAGAGGAGAGATAGTAGAGAGGTAGAGAGGGAGAGAGAGTAGAGAAGGAGAGAGTAGAGAGGTAGAGAGGAGAGATAGTAGAGAGGGCGAGAGGAGAGAGAGTAGAGAAGGAGAGAGGGAGAGAGAGTAGAGAGGGAGAGAGAGTAGAGAGGGAGATAGTAGAGAGGGAGAGAGTAGAGAGGGAGAGAGGGAGAGAGTAGAGAGGCAGACAGTAGAGAGGGAGAGAGAGTAGAGAGGGAGAGAGTAGAGAGGGAGAGAGTAGAGAGGTAGAGAGTAGAGAGGGAGAGAGTAGAGAGGTAGAGAGGGAGAGAGTAGAGAGGGAGAGAGTAGAGAGAGAGTAGAGAGGTAGAGAGGGAGACAGTAGAGAGGGAGAGAGGAGAGGCAGTAGAGAGGGAGACAGTAGAGAGGGAGACAGTAGAGAGGGAGAGAGGAGAGGCAGTAGAGAGGGAGAGAGTAGAGAGGGAGACAGTAGAGAGGGCGAGAGGAGAGGAGAGAGGCAGTAGAGAGAGATGAGAGAGGAGAGAGGCAGTAGAGAGAGATGAGAGAGGAGAGAGGGAGAGAGGAGAGAGGAGAGGAGAGAGAGAGGGAGAGAGAGTAGAGAGGGCGAGAGGAGAGGAGAGAGGCAGTATAGAGAGGAGAGAGAGAGGAGAGAGGAGAGAGAGAGGGAGAGAGTAGAGAGGGAGCGAGGAGAGGAGAGGCAGTAGAGAGAGAGGAGAGAGTAGAGAGGGAGAGAGGAGAGGAGAGAGGCAGTAGAGAGAGAGGGGGAGAAAAGACAGAGAGAGAAAGTAGAGACAGAAGATAGAGTTCCCAGCTCTCTCCTCGGTCCCAGAGGGGTAGCTGGCACACTGTGTGTGTGTGTGTGTGTGTGTGTGTGTGTGTGTGTGTGTGTGTGTGTGTGTGTGTGTGTGTGTGTGTGTGTGTGCGTGTGTGTGTCCGGGGGTAAAGGGAACAGAGATGGGAACATTTTAAGTACACACACTCTTTTCTTTACTTGAGTAGAAGTACAGTTACTTGTGTAAATAAAGACTCTGGTAAAAGTAGAAGTACTCATTCAACTTGTTTATTAATCAAGTTAAAGTAAAACAATTACAGGCTCTGAAATGTAATCAAGTATAAAAGTAAAAAGTCCCAGTTGTTTCTGTGCAAAGCTAACTGAACCTCACATCATATTAATATTGGCTACAGGAGGTGTATGCTGATGGTATATCATCTCTGGTCGTGGATTTGTTTGAAACACAGTCACTGAAGAGCTAAATCTAGGAAATGAAATGAAATAAACTGACTCCCTTCAAGTTCCAAGTCAGTTTTGGTGGAGCACAAAGTCCTTCATCACTTGTGTTAGTGGTAGGGAGTGCACTTGGTTCAGGCGATGTGTGCCCAGCACTTGGCGGATCTGGATCCGACACACGTGGGCCAGACTGCGAGGACATCTCTTGGCCTCCAGAAAGACCCTGAGAGCCTCAGGATCTGCCCTCTTCTCCAGCTCTGCCTGCTCTGTGGTCACCAGGGCCGGGTCAGCACCGTGGTCCAGCAGCAGCTGGACGACGGCCGCGTTGCACCTGTTAAGCAGCACCACCTCCAGCAGGTGAGAAGCCACATCACGGGTCAGAACGCCAGCAGCCTGGAGCAGCAGGTGGAAGCAGTCCAGGTTGTTGGGTTCAGCACTGATGTAGATAGTAGGGGTCAGGGTGTATATGCCGAGTATGTTTCTGTTAGGGTCGGCCCCGGCTTCCAGGAGGATCCGGACACAGTCCAGGCGACCGTTCCACACGGCATAGTAGAGAGGCGTCCTGATATCATAATCAGCCAGGTCTACCTGTGCTCCCTGTGTGATCAGGTAGTGCACACAGGCAGCACGACCCCGCCAGGCTGCGAGCCTCAGAGGGGTCCACCCATAAAGACACTTCTCATTGATCAGCCTTCTGAAGTGGTCTTCCTGCAGCAGGCTCCTCAGTGTGTCCAGGTCTCCTGCACAGATGGCATGAAGCTGTGTGTCACCATGTCCTGCTTGAACAGCCATTCCTTCAGATGTGTCACTGTACCACACTGACTTGTAGGCTGTGTCTCAAACAGAAGGCAGTATCAGTGTTGTCAGGTGGGAAATGTTGAATTATCAATTATTATTTTGTCATAATGATCCTTTTTGGAGGGAAATTATCGTACGCGAGCAGCGGCTTCTTCTTTTTATGGCTTTCCTTGCATCTTCCACCACTTATATATTGTAGCCTCAGCCAGGAAGGATTTATGACATCACTGATGACATCACAATTGGCTCAAGTGACGTCACTGATGACATCACAATCCTTGAATTATGACTTCACTGATGATGTCACAAACAGATGGCATCATGGAGCCGCCTGTCGCTGCGTGCCCCAGAGGGGTCCACCAACACTGCTCATTTATCACTGATGATGTCACAACTGCTTTTATGACATCACTGATGACATCACAACCTCTTATGACATGACTGATATCACAATGCCTCTGACATCACTGATGATGTCACAATTTATGACATCACTGATGACATCATCACTGAGACTTTGTGTGTGTGTGAGAGTGAGTGGATTTATGACATCACTGATGATGTCATCAGTGGGACAGACAGACAAACAGACAGAGCCCTAGCTCCCTTAGATAGATAGATGTGCTCATTTTTTATGTATTTCCAGACACTTTTAGAGACACTGAGGAATAAATTCATTACCGTAACACATTTTTAATTGGAAATATGAAACAACAAACTTTTTTTTTTTCCAATGGCAAGCACTTCAATATGCTCAAGGGTATCACTCAAAATGTACGAAGTTGTAGCTAACATTGCGAGAAATGCCATGTTGTATTACGACTACATACTTCATACTACCTGAGGAAAAAAAAATCTGTTCTACTTAGAGACTCAACAACTATTTCTGTGGATTCCTTGCCCCCAAAAATGTGGAAATAGACACCAAATTTGTAATTCTAGGTCTAATTGGAGTCAAGATATGGCCACAATTTTAATAATGGCAGCCATTTAAAAAAAACTTCATTTTAACAGACTTCCACTAATGGGATTTTCTGGGATTTTTACTACAGTGTTTTGGGTATCAATATAAACATAAAAATGTGAAAATAAATTATGTTGCAATTAGTTTAAGGTCAAACCTTATTTTCCCTAGACTATCTGCCATAGCATCTAGTTCCTCAGTAAAATACCTGGGCTGCAGAATTGACAGTGTCATGTCCGGGGAGGACATGACAGACCAAGTTTTAGAAAATGTGCACAAAAAATACATTTTTTAGCTAGGAAATCAAAGTGTATTGATGTTCCCACTTTGAGGTTACTGGCAGTGGCTCTTGTCCAAAGCAATTTTGACTACGCTTGCATTTGTTGGTACAACAGTATTTCTAAACTTCTAAAAAACAGGCTACAAACTGCACAGAACAAACTAATCAGAGTAGTCTTGAAGCTTTCATGCCGTACTCACCTAGATGCTCAACATTTTAAAACCCTTGGTTGGCTCTCTGTGGAGGACAGAGTGACTATGCTGAAGCTTCATTTGCTTCATGGCATTCACTGGGACCTTCGCGCCCAATTATTTCAGTGGTTATTTCACTAGAGTCAGTGACTCCCACAGTCACAGCGTGCCCGGCGCCACGAGGGGGCGATAGGAGGCTTTGCCCCCTCAGTTCAATTTTCTACCTCCTCACTTAATTTTTTTTTTTTTTTTTTTTATAGAATAGTTCATCTATAAAGGCCAGTTAGGCAATGTTTGTACCTGACATGTTTCGGCTGCTGTTTCTGCAGTCTTCATCAAATTTGATCAGTTTAAGTTGATGTAGGCTACCCCCTATAAACATAGCTCTGTTGTTTCAGAATTGGCAGGGAAGCGCTATTTGCTGTGCTTTGGTTGTCACAAGGTGTCAGGGATGTAGCTATTTATTAAATTTGAACCTCACTGCATGTTGTAGTGATCATGATGTGATTAAAACACACACACACACACACAGAGAGAGAGAGAGAGAGAGAGAGAGAGAGAGATAAATCAGCTGCACCCAAGCACACAGCATGCCATGAGCAGAAAGATGGAGACAACGCATCTGATCACTTTATTTCTTTAATTTAATGAACCTGGCACTGACTGGCTATTACCGGTATTTTGTTTATTTTTTTGTCGATTTTTGCAGCAATTGCTTATTCTATGACTTTTCATATAGACATATATGTTCAGAGTGCTCCAGACAGGTCCCGCATTTCACGTTATGCAAAGCTCAGCTCTATTAATGCCTTAATCTGTTGCTGTGAAATAAATGTTTTATTTGATTTTGAATAGTAGTCTTTCGTGTGTTGTTATTGCGCTTTTCAGAGGTTATTATGGTTAAAAAGTCCAGAAATAGGCATAGCAGGTATATAACCTATGTTTTACGATATATAAAATATATAAATATCATATTAAAAAAAAAAAAAAAAAAAAAAAAATCAGCCCCCTCCCCAGTTATAACCGCCCCCTCAGTCATTTCATCCTGGCGCCGGCCCTGAGTCACAGTACTAGGGCCAGTCAGCATAATGTCGACCCTAGTAGGGAAATGCACCTCTACTCCGGAGCAGTTACCTGGAATGAGCTGCCAGCATCTCTCAAATCCATTAGGTCCAAAAGCCAGTTCAACAGAGCAGTCAAGAAGTGGCTGTTGGCCAACCTAGTTAGATAGTCCCTCTAGAATGAGCTATCCACCTTATTTTTGGCGGCCATTTTTGCCTGATCTGCTGATGGGTGCTTCTTCCGGTGTGATCCTCCCAGCCTTGTTGCTGACAGCTTGACACCCGTCTGGGCGAACGGAGCAAATCACTAATCAGGTCCAGCTTGGCAAAAATCTCGTCGATAAATATCCCTTTAAGAGCGCAGTGCATTCATGGGTAATCGCCTGCTGTGGCCAATATTAACCATTTCGAGTAACACTGTTTCCATACGGATCACCGGCGTTAGTTTGTTGTTTATAACGTGGATATATTCATAACGTTTTCTATCTCGGATACGTTATTTCGAATCGCACATAGGTTACGCCAAACCCCACATAGGTTACGCCTCGAATCCCACATAAGTTACGCTAAAACGCACATACTTTACGCTTCGAATCGCACATAGGTTACGCTAAAACCAC
>NW_028151247.1:17500-20000 GCF_964638095.1 Poromitra crassiceps
AAGCTCCATACATGCGTTTCCCATTGTGCCCTGTAGGCCTGATCATGTCACACCCAGCCATCATCAGCCATCAGCCATGATCAGATTAGCTGCCTGTGGAACAGCAGGACTATGAGCTCCAGTCAGTAGCCGCTGCTTGGAGATCCTTGTTTGTCGCCCCCTACAGGATGTAAACAGCAGGACTATGAGCTCCAGTCAGTAGCCGCTGCTTGGAGATCCTTGTTTGTTGCCCCCTACAGGATGTAAACAGAGCTACAGTCAGTAGCCGCTGCTTGGAGATCCTTGTTTGTCGCCCCCTACAGGATGTAAACAGTTCGATTCATGAGCCACGCAAGGCAGAGTTTAATAGAAGCCATTTTAATTGTTCTCATTTATTAGAGTCCTGGGCGTTATTACAGCGCTGGCAGATAAGAGAGGTATTTTTATGCTCAAATCTAATAAGCAGCGCCGTATTTCATCCCTTGCAAGAGAGGAAATACCATTTTAATGGCTTTGTAATGAAAGTATATGGTTGTTTATTTGTGGAGTTGGCACAACTGTGACGACACTCTTTTATTATTATTATTATTATTATTATTATTATAATCATATTTGGGGAAAGATTAAATTTCACAACTCCACATCTGGGGTGTCGAAAAAATGCCAAAGATTTAAAGAGATTCTGTAACACGCTATTACTGTTATGTGAGGCACATATCATATTACTGTTATGTGAGGCACATATCATATTACTGTTATGTGAGGCACATATCATATTACTGTTATGTGAGGCACATATCATATTACTGTTATGTGAGGCACATATCATATTACTGTTATGTGAGGCACATATCATATTACTGTTATGTGAGGCACATATCATATTACTGTTATGTGAGACACATGTCATATTACTGTTATGTGAGACACATGTCATATTACTGTTATGTGAGGCACATATCATATTACTGTTATGTGAGGCACATATCATATTACTGTTATGTGAGGCACATATCATATTACTGTTATGTGAGGCACATATCAGCGACTCTGTGTCTGATGAGAGAGTATTTGGAACCCAAAAAAATCTCATAACTGCTGCCTCAGACAAGGCAGACAGAACAACGCTTCAGCATTGGGATATCGTTCTCCCTCATATATATTAGGGGTGGGGGAAAAAATCGATTCACCTAAGTATCGCGATTTTTAATGTCACGATTTTTTGGATCTATCTTTTATTCCAGAATCGATAATCGCAAATTAAATTTTTTTTTTTTTTTTTTTTTTTTTTTTGGGTGCTTGCAGTCAGGCCACTCACTGAACAGCAGGCCAGGCGCCGCCTACTGTTTTACTAGTGGTTTTATTACTTTATTAGTTAGTCTGAAGTAATAATTACACTTCAGGGTTAAAGTGGGTGCATCTCATTGTAAAATTGGACTTCAAACGGCCCAAATCTGGCTTCAAACGGCCCAAATTTCACGCGCGTTGGCCCATATCGGCCTGGCCTGCTTGGTATCTAATGCCCGGCCTGAATTATGATCCCAGTCCGCCCCTGTTTTTAACTATATCGCCCAGCCCTACTCATGATATATAATATACAGTCTCTAGTGTATGATTCAACTTTTCCCATGTTCTAATCTAGTGTAAAAAAGCAAACAAACTGAAAAAAGAAACGAAAAAAATAAACAAAAATCGCAATAAATCGTAATATCGAATCGCAATAATCGTAGAATCGCAATACTTAAGAATCGCAATATAAATCGAATCGGCACCCAAGAATCGTGATAGTATCGAATCGGGAGATAAGTGAATCGCCACAGCCCTAATATATATATATATATATATATTTAAGCAATATAGCATGAGAGCCAGTGTGTTGTGGCAAATATATCCCGCTGATCAGCTGTTATCCCACGAGGCCGCTATACTATAAGTCCGACTGGCATGGCATTCTGATAGAGTCAGTTGAAACACTACTGTAAGGCGGGACCTCTAGCAAGAAGATAGACATGCGGGTGATTTGATTGGATCGTTCTGGAGACTGAAGTTGACATTGGCCAATCCTGGCGCTTGCTGAGAAGCTGAGAGCTTTCTGCAAAGCCCGACACCAACTAACGTTACGTCTTATTTAGAAATGCGGGGTTAACAGCCTTTTTTTTTAGACATTAGCCCGCGTCTATTCTTGTACAAAACATAATTTTCTGCAAAGTATTAGTAAAGTTATAAGCCAAGATCGATTCACAAGGATCTGACAGCTGTCTCCGCCTTTTTTTTTCTACATTTTTTTCTACATTGTCATTTGAGGTAACCAAAGCCTTTTAGTAAGAGAGTTGCGTCTCATAACCCATGGCCATGGGTTATGGCCATGGGTTACGGTATTTATACCATGGCTGTGAACCAATCAGATTGCTTGATTTGAGAGAGCCGTTTTATAAATATATATATATATATATATATATATATATATACAATGCAAACCAAGCATCAACTTGCTCCACATGGCCAGGTTCCCCACTGGAAC
>NW_028151247.1:30000-38733 GCF_964638095.1 Poromitra crassiceps
AACTTTTTTGTGGGGGAAACCATCAGACACAAATTAAGAGTCAAAGTAGTACTTTATATTATTTTATATACATCTTGAAACATGACTTTAGGGGGTCTTTAAAATATTTATTTAGCATTTAGCCTCCGTACTGTTTACAGTCAGATGTGGGCTGCGAATACTTTTGAGATTTGTAAGTGCGCCATGAGTGAGAAGAGGTTGTGATGAAGCGCTGTGCTAAGGAGATGCCAGCTAGCTGCTCTGCCAACACGCAGGCTACATGCTGCTAAGGAGATGCCAGCTAGCTGCTCTGCCAACACGCAGGCTACATGCTGCTAAGGAGATGCCAGCTAGCTGCTCTGCCAACACGCAGGCTACATGCTGCTGGCTGTTGTCATGGCCAGTGAGTGTCGGGTATGTTTGTGGTAATTGTCTCTGCTGGTAAAAATGAGCCAGCTTGAGTCAACTTACATGGAAATTGCCCACAGATGGTAGAAAACATGGCATGATTCATCATTTTCTAGCCAAAAGAACTGTTGCGTCTACGACAAGAGAAAGTGTATTTTTCCTTTTCCTTTCACTTTGTAATTCCAAATAGCTGCGGTCATGTCGGCTCCACACGGCTCGCTGACTGAAGGTGCGCTCGCACACAGGAGCCAATGCAGGTGAATGTTCATCGCCTGTTCAGGCGAAATTCAAAATTCATATCCCGCCATTGCTGCATCATGTGGGCGGGCGATCCAGGATGTGACGCACGGAAATCAATTGACAGTGCTGCTCTGTTAGTCTGTGAGGTTGGCTGCTGGTTTTGCTACATGTTTTCTGAAGGTCAGAGAAGGTCAGAGAAGGGGTGTGGCGTTTTTGTCAGTGAGGTGATCGGAGAAGGAGAAGGGTTGTATTTGGTAGGGGGAGATTGTGGGTCGGGGGTCAACCACACCCACTTCAGCCACTGCTATTGGTTGAGAGTACAACTTCATTTCGCCGGTCAAAGTTCAAACATGAACTTCACGCCAAGAGGAACATGTGAACTTGCTTCGCTAACTGAAGCAAACGTTTTATTCGGACAACAGAATGGAAGTGAATTGTCAAAAGAATCCCTCCTACCTCCTATCCTAACTACCTCCTACCTCCTATCCTAACTACCTCCTACCTCCTATCCTAACTACCTCCTACCTCCTATCCTAACTACCTCCTACCTCCTATCCTAACTACCTCCTACATGTACCTCCTATCCTAACTACCTCCTACCTCCTATCCTAACTACCTCCTACCTCCTATCCTAACTACCTCCTACCTCCTATCCTAACTACCTCCTACCTCCTATCCTAACTACCTCCTACCTCCTATCCTAACTACCTCCTACCTCCTATCCTAACTACCTCCTACCTCCTATCCTAACCACTTTTCCTTGACCCCGATGGAAAACGTCATGGAATTTGAACGGCACTTATCATGGCTGCCACTGATGTACTTCCGGGTCGTGTCACTCAGTTAGGAACCTTCCTAAGAAGACAAAAAAAGACTATTAGACCGCAGGTCCGCAGCCCATGTCTTACTGGCAACAGTGCCCTTGAGCAAACAGCATTCTTGACTGTAGTTTGAGTCTTTGTGTTTTGCGTTGCTGTTGTAACGCGACGCGGTGCTGCTGTGTTCTGTGTTACAGCGGAGTACAGGACGCTGTGTCCCGGAGGAGAGGGCTTCAGACCCAACCCCATCACCGTCATCCTGGAAGGTCAGACAACAACACTATGCTCTTGTTGTGTGTGTGTGTGCGTGTGTGTGTGTGTGTGTGTGTGTGTGTGTGTGTGTGTGTGTGTGTGTGTGTGTGTGTGCATGTGTGTGTGTGTGTGTGTGTGTGTGTGTGTGTGTGTGTGTGTGTGTGTGTGTGTTCGTGTGTGTGTGAGAAACCCCCCGCCCACCGTCTCTCCTCTCTCCGTGGTAGACATCAACGAGTGCCAGGAGCTGCCCGGCTTGTGCCAGGGCGGACATTGTATCAACACCTTTGGCAGCTTCCAGTGTGACTGTCCAAA
Source organism: Poromitra crassiceps (assembly GCF_964638095.1). Lineage (NCBI taxonomy): Eukaryota > Metazoa > Chordata > Actinopteri > Beryciformes > Melamphaidae > Poromitra > Poromitra crassiceps. The sequence continues at coordinate 32,010 of NW_028151247.1, forward strand.
GGGCTACACACTCAACGGAGAAACCAGAGTCTGTGAAGGTATATGATCTACACACACCCACCCACCCACACACACACACACGTGCACACACACACACACACACACACACACACACACACACACACACGCACACGTGCACACACACACACACACACACACACACACACACACACACACACACACACACACACACACACACACGCCCTCTGTCTCAGTACCACCTCTAGCAGTCAAACATGTGGACACACCTGATTGTTTTTCACCAGCCATATTTAATCTAAAGCAGAGGTTTTCAAAGTGAGGGGCGGGCCTCCCCAGGGGGGCTCCAAAACAGTTTCAGGGGAGGCTCAGTGAAGAGGTGACCTCTTCCTCTGTAGCTCTTTACCTGAGATGTTTTAGTGAAGAGGTGACCTCTTCCTCTGTAGCTCTTTACCTGAGATGTTTTAGTAAAGAGGTGACCTCTTCCTCTGTAGCTCTTTCCCTGAGATGTTTTAGTGAAGAGGTGACCTCTTCCTCTGTAGCTCTTTACCTGAGATGTTTTAGTAAAGAGGTGACCTCTTCCTCTGTAGCTCTTTCCCTGGGATGTTTCAGCGGAGAGGAAATTGAGTCCAGCCGTTCATGCCTGCGCTCAGCGAGGACACATGTGGAGAGAGAGGAGAAAGCAGCCAGAGCCAAAGAGACAAAGAAAAAGATTGTAGCGCGTTGAACTCGTCGAGAACGGTGCAGCTCGTTCGAGCTCAATATGTGTCCGCTGTAGTTCCCGTCTGTTTGCGAACCCGGGACAATGACACAGCTGAACGGCTAACTGTGTCCAGAGGAGGGCTGCTCTGATGTGGTCAGCCCTCTCCTCGGGGAAGGACACTCAGTCCCCTGAAGACAGGCCAGCGAGACAGGGAGGGAGAGAGGGGAGAGCAGAGGGGATGAGGGGAGGGAGGGAGAGAGAGAAATGAGAAGGATAGACTGGAATAGGGGAGAGGAGGAGGAGGAAGAGAGGAGAGGAGAGGGGCTGGACAATGACATGCGGCCGATGGCATTTTAATTAGGGTGTGTGTGTGTTGGCCAGGAGAACAAAAGCTGGTGTCGGCTCTGGAAAGTCCACTAGGCCATGTCTCTTTAACATCATGGTTCAGCTGGGCTGCAGGGCACAGACGCTCCACTCCACGTCTGTGCTCAGGTCCAAAAAAGCTGTGCAGCACTAGGAGGTTCTGTAAGTGTAACGTCAGAGTTATGTGGAAAATAATGAAAAAGTCAGAGTGAAAGGGCTTTTTTTTGCTGTTTGATAACATGGAACTTTATTCATCCATATGAGGGAATTACATCGCTGTAACAGCAAAAGTAATAAAGTAAAGTAAAGTGACAAGCAAAGTAAAAAATAATGAAATTATAAACATAAAATAAGAAATTAGGGGTTAATTAAACAAATGCTGCTTAAAGGAAGGAAAGGAGGAAATAAATATAATCAAATAAATGTAGATATATATATATATAAAATATTCTATAATATTATCATAAATATTATATATAGATATTGGAAGATATGATTCTGAGCTTCCATCGTATTTTCATTGTATTTAAATCTGTTCCTCCTGTCCCTCCACCCTTTCCGTGTCTCTGTGTGCAGACGTGAATGAGTGTGAACAGCTAGGCATCTGTGGGCCGGGTCAGTGCTACAACACCATCGGGAACTACACCTGTATCTGTCCCGTGGACTACATGCAGGTGAATGGAGGAAACAATTGCATGGGTAAGTCAGCGTGCTGCACCCTCCACTGTGGTCATCTGCATCTCAAAAGATCATTATTTATTAAGATAATTATTTTTATTTTTTATTTATTCTATATTTATTTTTTTATATTTATTATTATTACTATTATTATTATTATTATTATTATTATTATTATTATTATTATTATTATTATTATGCCATGCCGCAGTGACGTTCTGTTGTGATGAAATGTTGGGATCGTTACTGGAAAAAAGTCTGAAAATTACACATTAATCGTCACTATTTCAAAGTATTTGATTATTTTACAATATTACTCCCTGAGAAAAGTACTAGTTGCAGTAGTCATTACATTTAGCTCAGCCCACATTACCAGTATCTACAGTAGCTAATAAGTATATATAATAAGTATCTAAATAATGACAGACACAGAATATTTCTTTTAAGGTTTTTTAATACAGACAGCGTACATTCTGACTGATTCACATTCACCACTTTGTTGTCTTGTTCAAAGCACTTTATTTGTAATTAGAATATTTTCCGACTGACTTGAAGGCAGCGTAAGACAAAGGGAATATTTCAATAGATATAACACCAATAAAGATGTTAATAAATATAAGAAATAAAAGAAAGAAGCGGTTGCTGAAATTGGAACAGTAATGCCTTAACTTTCCTCCATTGCAGGAAAAAGTACAGTGATTACAGTAGTAACGCATGTGGAGAGAATTTAGAAGTTGTTGTAATACCTCCCTCAAGACCTAGGGGGCACTATCTGCAGTAATCTGCTCTAATCTAGGACTTCCCGTGAGGGACAAGAGAGGAGGAGGGGGCTGAACCAGGGCTCTGTGACTTTGCTTTTTGTAAATAAATAATGTTATACTTTTAAATTCTAGTTTATTGGTCTTTATTATGTTAGAATAGTAATTTTACCACACATATTACTTTGTAAGACCGGTGATGACCCCTCTCCAACTTTCTCCCTATGTCTCTCTCCCTCCCTCTCTCTCTCTCTCTCACACACACACACACACACACACACACACACACACACACACACACACACACACACACACACACACACACACACACACACACACAGACATGAGGAAGAGCTACTGCTACAGGAACTTCTACGACAACAGAACGTGTGACGGAGAGCTGACCTCCAACATGACCAAGAAGATGTGCTGCTGCTCCTACAACATCGGCCGTGCGTGGAACAGACCCTGCGAACAGTGTCCCGTGCCCAGCACCAGTGAGTACACACACGCACACGCACACGCACACACGCACACACGCACACACGCACACACACACACACACACACACGCACACGCACACGCACACGCACACACACACACACACACACACACACACACACACACACACACGCACGCATGCACGCACGCACGCACGCACACACACACACACACACGTATAAAGTAGGGCTGGGAGAGATATGGTTCAAATCAATGGCATGATAATATTCTTTTTTTCTTTTCTTTCTTTCAACATTAATATATATATCACTAGAGTACCGCAGGGATGTCAAAAAATGTCAAGAAATAAGGTCTGTGATTAACAAAAGTTTATGAAACTGCCATCTTTGTCTTTCAGCAAGTTAATCTTCACCACTTTTATGATTTCTGAAGTGTAAATAAGATTTTTTTTAAATCAGATTTTCAGAAAACACTTAAAAAAATGATAAAAGTGGTGTTCCTTTGTGAGGATTATCTTACTGAACACAAAGGTCGCAGTTTCATAAACGTTTGTTAAGCACAGGACACACTTATTTCATAACCTGACTCCGCCAGATGGGGCGGTATTGAGTTCACGATGTCGTTTGTGAAACAGAATGTGACGCAAACCCATCGTCAGCGTCAGGTTACTTATTTCAGGCATCTATAACCAAAAATCTCCATACAAAAACCCCATTGACTTTGAGAGCAGGGAAGCTAAAACAATGTCTTGTGTCCACCCAGACCAGTTCACCGTCCTGTGCGGCAGCGGGAGACCCGGTTACTCCATCGACATCTACACCGGACAGGTCCTCGGTAAGCTTTCACTTCCTGTTCAGTCAAAGGTTTTTGTGCGGTCAGAAAAACAGCATTGGTTTCATTCATGTCTTGCCTCTTTGTCTCTGCCACGTGTGCTAGATATTGACGAGTGCAGGGAGATCCCAGGCGTGTGCGAGAACGGAGTGTGCATCAACATGATTGGTAGCTTCAGGTGTGAATGCCCCATCGGCTTCATCTACAACGACAAGCTGCTGATCTGTGAAGGTAAGGTTCCACGCTGCTGATCTGTGAAGGTAAGGTTCCACGCTGCTGATCTGTGAAGGTAAGGTTCCACGCTGCTGATCTGTGAAGATAAGGTTCCACGCTGCTGATCTGTGAAGGTAAGGTTCCACGCTGCTGATCTGTGAAGATAAGGTTCCACGCTGCTGATCTGTGAAGGTAAGGTTCCACGCTGCTGACCTGTGAAGATAAGGTTCCACGCTGCTGATCTGTGAAGGTAAGGTTCCACTCGCAGGACACCTTGGGACCTTCCTCGTACTTTGATGACTTGGAAAAGTTTCTACAAAAGATCTTCTGTTTGTGCAAATGACTTGGATCTAAAGTGATGAGATTTACATTTTAAATTGTATTTTTTAATTCATGGAATGATTGAATTTATTGAAGCTGAACCCGATCATAGAAATCAAACTCATTGTATAAATATACTGTAGATATAGATATATATATATTTTGTTTTCTTTAAGGTATTAAATTGATACTGGACTCCTGACTTCTTCTAACTTGAGATTTGAAATGAAAGACTTGGACTTGATTTGGTCATCTACATTAAGACTTAAGATTAGACTTGACATTAAGGACTTGGACTTGGGACTTGACTTGAGACTTGTGCCTCAGGACCGGAGCAATGCTGACTTGGACACACCTCTGGTCTTTCCATATTTGCCAGGTAGTATGTCAATGTGTCCCCAGTGGACGGTCCATGACATCTGCCCTGTCCCTCTGTTAGATATCGATGAGTGTCAGAACGGGCCGGTGTGCCAGCAGAACGCCGCCTGTCTGAACCAGCCGGGGAGTTACCGCTGCGAGTGCAAAGCTGGCTATCGCTTCACCCCCACCGGCCAGTGTCTGGGTAAGGCTGTGGTGGTCAGCTATGGCCGTTATAGAGGAAACGTATTATCACTCAAGCACATAAAATACCATAAAATCACTCTTCAGAATGAGTACTGTTACTTATGACACAATACTTACATCCATCTTAGTAAACTTTTGAATGCTGAACTTTTACTTTTACTTTTAAAGTATTTTTCAATTATGGTATTGCTCCTTTTAAGGCTTAAAGGGATATCATAGAAAGACACAGAAAGCAGAGAGTTGGTTTACCGGTAGATGTAGGATCATCCAGAAAGCCAGACTTTCCCTGGGCCTTCCTCTAGCCTCATGCTCTCTCATGTCTCCTCTAGCTGTCACGGCAAACTAAATTGAATAAAATGTGTTGATCCAGACATTCCCGTCAGTTGTCATGCCAACGATAAGTCACAGGAAGCCGCGTGATGATAAGCCGAGCAGGAATGCTGTGTAGCGGAAGCGTGTGTTGAGGCGTTTTACTGCTGCGTGTCTTCAACACGTCGCTGTTATTAGAACAAGTCGTCGCTGATACGAAGCTGCAACTCTCAAATCAACATCTTGTTTTGCTTCCTGTTTTGGTGCGCGCTGAAAGCCTGCCTGGAGTGTGTGGCAGTCCAGTGATGATGACATCATCACATCCAGTGAAAGTGAATGAGAGTGAAAGCAGTGCAGGCTGGACGTGGGACTGAAAGGTCCACTGTACAAACGTGAAGCAGTGATTCACCAGAGATCTAATTTAGTTTAAAGCTCACTTTTACTGTGTCACTTACTTAGAAATTAACGTCTGTTACGTTCGAGCCCGTCGTGCCAAACCACTTCCCACAATGTTGGTGAAGCCTACAGTATCGGCACCACATAAGTCTCTCTGTACCCCACAGCAGTTGTTCTCAAATGGGGGTGCGGGAACCCCCAGGGGTCCGCGGCACTTAGCCAGGGGGTCCGTGAAAGGTTTTCAGGAAAATAAAAATAAAAACTTTTTTTGTGTGCAAAAGCTTCATAGTTCAATGAAAGTATTGTATGCTTTAAATCTAAAACGGTTCATGGATTACATTCTAATCTAACAAACCTATCAATGTAAAAGTCAAGCACGTTACCGTGGAAACAAGTCAAAACAATTTATCCACAGTTTTTCAGCTGAGTTACGGCTAGGCTACGACAAATGCTGCATTCGTGTGCTGCTCGGATTGTCCCATGAGTTGGGAAGTCGTTCTTAATGCGACCGGTGTGTTCATGAGCTTTCAAGTGGTAATGTGGAAACAACATGGATGCTACAAAGAAGATTTCATAGCAGTTTCCATTTTTTGCATCACAACGAAGAGCCAAGGAAATGGTGTGGGACTCGTTTTTCCGACGCCACGTGAATGCAGCGCACGTACCCTCGCTGCCAGAACGGGGAGACAAAGGTTCTAGACTACAACGGTTACACACTATAGCTTTAAATGGTATTCTCCCACCTAGTTTTTTGGCCAGTTGCCAAAGTGGTTGCTAAGTGACAATAACTACTGGTATGAATGGTGTTTTTTGGGTAGTAATTAAATTAATATTTAAAGAGTAATTACATGCAATGGTTTTTCAGTCATAGGTGTGTGTTTATTTATTTATTTATTTATTTTTAAACCTGACTCATCCGGTTAGGACTGAGAAAACATAACCATCCAATTTATGAAGAGGTTTTGAAGGGTGCGTTGTTGCTGAATTTGACTGTGAGTGACCAACTATTTCCTTCCCTATCCAGATCGTAATGAATGTAATGAGAGTCCCGGTATTTGCAGTCCTGGGCAGTGCATCGACACGTTGGGGAGCTACAGATGCATCTGTCCCAATGGCTTCAAGACCACCCCAGACCTGTCCATGTGTA
>NW_028151246.1:0-25000 GCF_964638095.1 Poromitra crassiceps
ATCGGCCCCCGTGTGTGTGTGTGTGTGTGTGTGTGTGTGTGTGTGTGTGTGTGCGCGTGTGTGCGCGTGCATGCGCGTGTGTCTGTGTGTGTGTGTGCGCGTGTGTGTGTCGGTGTGTGTGTGTGTGTGTGTGTGCGCGTGTCATGTGTGTGTTTGTGTGCGCGTGTGTGTGTGTATGCGTGTGTGTGTGTGTGTGTGTGTGTGTGTGTGCGTGCTATATTAATGGATTGACAGTCGTCCGGTCCGATTAATTTCCATGGCGGCGAGTATTAACTCTATTGACCCATCTGGTGGTGGCAGTGCAGCAGGGCCGTGCGCTGTTCCCCTGGGGCGCAGGTTGCAGGGTTAAGTGCCTTGCCCAAGGGCACAGCAGTAGGACGCGGGGAGGGGTGGATGGAGGGAGGCGCAGACAGATGGCGGCTGGACCATCCACTTTGTAGTGCTGCTACCCTGTCGAGGGCCGGAATTAGTAAGGAGGTTAATCACACACACACACACACACACACACACACACACACACACACACACACACACAGTCTGTGGTATTCGTTGGGGCATTCACTGATGCTCTCCCCTCTCTCCCCTGCTCTCTCTGCCTCTCTCTCTCTCTCTCTGTGTCTCTCTCTCCCCTGCTCTCTCTGCCTCTCTCTCTCTCTGTGTCTCTCTCTCTGTCTCTCTCCCTCCTCTCTCTCACTGTCTCTCTCCCCCTCTCTCACTCTCTCTCTCTCCCACCTCTCTCTCTCTCCCCCTCTCACTCTCTCTCCCCCCTCTCTCTCTCTCTCTCTCTCTCCCCCTCTCTCACTGTCTCTCTCTCTCTCCCCCCCCTCTCTCTCTCTCCCTCTCCCTCACTGTCTCTCTCTGTCTCTCTCCCCCTCTCTCACTGTCTCTCTCTCTCCCCCTCTCTCTCTCTCTCTCTCTCTCTCCCCCTCTCACTGTCTCTCTCTGTCTCTCTCCCCCTCTCTCACTGTCTCTCTCCCCCTCTCTCTCTCTTTACTTTACTTTACTTTATTGATATTTAGCAGATGCCTTTATCCAAAGCGACATACAACCAGGATTACAACACAGTACAGCAATAAGAAAATTATATAACAGTTTTAGCGAACAAATGTATAAACAGCAATTTAAATTAAAATATATTTACAGACAAAAGAGCATAGGACAATAGAGCGTAGGAGCTAGAGAGGGTTTACAGGGGGGCAACATGAAGACTGAAAAGATGGGTTTTTAACTGTTTTTTGAAAATGGGTAGTGATTTGGCCGTTCTTATTGAAGGGGGGAGCTCGTTCCACCATTTTGGTGCAAGATGGGGAAAAAGTCGTGATCGGGAGCTGTTAAAACCACGTGGGGGGGGGGGGGAGGGGCAAGGCGTCCTGAGCTAGTGGAGGGTCGGAGTGCGCGATGAGGGCTCTGGAACTTGACCATAGGTTGTAGGTATGAAGGGGCTGTGAGGTGAACTGATGAGTAGGCTAGAACAAGTGTTTTGAATTTGATCCGTGCAGTGATGGGAAGCCAGTGAAGTTCATGGAAAAGCGGGGTGATGTGGGAGAATTTTGGTAGGTTGAAGACTAGACGGGCTGCAGCATTTTGTATAAGTTGGAGTGGTTGAGTGACAGAAACAGGGAGACCGGCCAGTAGAACGTTGCAGTAGTCCAGACGCGACAGAATGAGTGACTGAATGAGGAGTTGAGATGCTTGTCTGGAGAGGAACGGGCGAATTTTACGAATGTTGTAAAGGGCGAATCTGCAGGACCGGGCTATTGCTGCGATGTGGGAAGTGAAGGACAGTTGGTTGTCAAGAGTGACTCCAAGGTTTCTAGCTGTTTGTGAAGGAAAGACAGTAGTGTTGTTGAAGGAGATGGAGAGGTCAGTTACAGGACAGTCTTTGGCAGGGAAAAGGAGAAGCTCGGTTTTTGCTATGTTGAGTTTGAGGTGGTGGTTGGACATCCAAGTGCCAATGTCTGTGAGGCAAGCCGAGATCCGTGATTGAATTTGAGTGTCAGAGGGGGGGAAGGAAAGGAACAGCTGGGTGTCGTCGGCATATGAGTGATATGAAAAACCATGGGATGTGATGACGTGGCGGAGTGAAGTCATGTAAAGAAGGAAGAGAAAAGGACCAAGGACAGAACCCTGAGGGACACCCGTGGAAAGAGTGCAGGGGGTCGAAAGGGATCCTCTCCAGGAGACCTGATAGGAGCGGTGGGAGAGATAGGAAGAGAACCAAGAGAGTGCAGAGCCAGTGATACCCAGGTTGGAGAGAGTAGTGAGGAGAATTTGGTGGTTGACGGTGTCGAATGCAGCAGATAGGTCGAGAAGAATGAGAACTGAGGAGAGGGAGGCAGCTTTGGAGGAAAGAAGAGACTGAGTGATGGAGAGGAGAGCAGTTTCAGTGGAGTGGGCGGGTTTGAAACCAGATTGGAGAGGATCGGATAGGTTGTTATGGAAGAGATGAATGGAAAGTTGGTTTGATACTGCACGTTCGAGTGTTTTGGAAATGAATGACAAGAGAGAGACGGGACGGTAGTTCTGAATGACAGTGGGGTCGAGGGATGGTTTTTTCAGTAGGGGTTTCACCCGTGCAGTCTTAAGTGCAGTCGGAAAGACACCAGAGGATAGAGAGGAATTAATGAGGGAAGTGAGAAAGGGGGAGATGTCAGGGGAGATGGATTGAAGCAGGGAGGAAGGGATGGGGTCAAGAGGGCAGGAGGTGGCACGGTTTGATGAGATGAGTTTCAGAACTTCTTCGGAGGAGGAGAGGGGAGAGAAGGAAGAGAGACAGGAAGTAGGGGGTGGAGAGATTTGGTTGATGATAGGAAAGACTGGGGGCGGGAAGGATGAACTGATGTCTTGAATCTTTTTGGTGAAGAAGTTTGAAAAGTTGTCGGCAGAGAGGGAGGAGGAGGGAGGGGGGACGGGGGGGTCGAGGAGGGAAGAGAAAATGGATAACAGTTTGCTGGGGTTGGAGGCAGAAGACTGGATTAGGGAGGTGAAGAAGGAGGTTTTAGCCTGAGAGACAGCAGCAGTGAAATTGGAGAGGATGAGGTGGTAGGCTGTGAGGTCGGTGGGGTTGTGAGATTTGAGCCAGGTTCGTTCAGCTGCTCGGAGTTTGGTGCGGTGAATTCGGAGGGGTTCAGTTAGCCAGGGGGCGGGGGGTGAGGATCGGGCGGGTTTGGTGATGAGTGGGCAGAGGGAGTCGAGGGCAGTGGAGAGAGAGGATAGGAGCAAAGTGGAGGCTATGTTGGTTGAAAGAAGAGAAAATTGCTGGGCTGAGGAAATGAAATAAGGGTCAGATATAGGGAGAGGGGTGACAGTGAGGTTAGTGGTGGAGCAGGAGCGGGTGAAAATGAGGTCAAGTAGGTTTCCAGCTTTGTGAGTGGGGGGGGAGACTGAAAGGGCGAGGTCAAAGGAGGAAAATAAGTTAAGGAAGTGGGAGGAGTGAAGAGTGGATGTCTGTATATTGAAATCTCCCATGAGAATGAGTGGTGTGTTATTTTCCGGGAAGAAGGAGAGCAGGGGATCCAGTTGTTCTAGGAATAGGCCAAGGGGTCCGGGGGGATGGTAGATGGTGATAATGAAGAGTTTGACAGGTAAGGAGACAGTGACTGCATGGAATTCGAAACTGGAAGTGGATAAATGAGGGGGAGGTGTAACAGTGTAGGTCCAGTCAGAGCAGATGAGGAGTCCCGTCCCCCCTCCGCGTCCTACGGCTCGGGGGGTGTGGGAGAAAGAAAAGGCGGAGGAGAGAGCTGCGGGGGTGACGGTGTTGCCAGGTATGATCCATGTTTCAGTGAGGGAAAGGAAGTGAAGGGATTGGGAAAGGGCGTGCGCTGAGATTGTTTCCGTTTTGTTAACCGCTGACTGGCAGTTCCAGAGCCCTCCTGCAAAATTAAAAACATTACAGGACTGAGGGGGTGTGGGAGTCGGTTTAATGTGAATGTGATTGTTTTTATTAATACCCTTGTTGGAAGAAAAAGTATTGGCACGGTGATGGGAAATGACAGGGCGGCGAGGGCAGGATAAAATTGGAATTGAAAGTGCTAAGTTCCCAGCGCTGCCAATGGTGGGAATGCAAGGGGTGGAATTAATGGCGGGGCTTAGGTGGTGTGTAGTGCCAGTGAAATTAACAGAAGTGATAGTGATGAGAGGGAGGGAGGGAGAAGGAGGCGCAGTGAGACCATTAGGCCAGCAGGGGGAGCCGATGCAGTGATGAGAAAGGACAGGAGAGTAGAGGGGAATTTGACCGGAAGTGCAGGGTGGGCAGGGGTGGAGGTATGGCACTGAGGTATGGTGAGGACGTACAGTAGAAAAATTAACAGGAAATGTGAGGGGGCTATGGAAAGCAGAGCTGGAATGTTGGGCAGGGTCTTGCTGGGGAAACCGTCAGTGTAGACTAAAAGCAATACAATTGATAAAATTACTGGTTAACGTTCTTGTTCCTTTCTGATTAGGATGCAGTCCATCATATTTAAAAAGGACCCACTTATTCCAGAAAGTGTCGAAATTGCTAATAAAATCAACGCCAGTAGCAGAACTGTAGTTTTGCATCCATATATGCAGATTAAAAACACGACTAAAATATTCTAAGCTCTTGGACATGGGGGGGATGATGCCAGACAGGATACACCTCCTCCCCAAACTTTGGACTGTGGTGACTAGCGAGTCCAGATCCTCTGGTAGTTTGGCTGATTGCCTGGACATTACGTCATTGGTTCCGGTGTGTATAATCACAGTGTGGACAGATGGATGGACGTCGAGGAGGGCAGGGATGAGTTTGATAAAGTCTGTTGTTTTGCCCCCCGAGAGACAGTATGTGATTGCACCGGGAAGTTTAACGAATCTGCAGCAACGCGCTTCCTATTGACAGACGGGCGGACAGTGACCGATCCGCGGGCAGGAGGGGGGATCGGTGAGGACACGGTGTGGGGAAACGGAGAGGCCAACGGAGCGAAGAAGTTTGAGAGTGTGATTGATTCGTCGGCGATACTGGACGGGTCGTAGAATGGAAGTGGGGGCAACTTTGTGTGCTGTTTATGCTTTTTGCGACCCTTAACGATCGTTGCCCAGGAGGGAGGACCGTCATCGGCATGGCTTGGACCAGGCGCTGGCTCGAGGTGCCATAGCCGGGAGCTTAGTTCTGTCTGTCGCTGGAGAAGGTCTTCGATGAGCCGTTCAATGGACTGCAATTCAGCTTTCAGCCCGGTGATCTCCTGGGTGATCTCCACCGATAAGGCCATCACAGCTGCAACAGATGGACAAGACACAGGCAACAGAGAGAGGAAGAACCACCGGGAGCCGCTCAGGATTTTAGCTGCCGCAGCGCCCGCTGCGGTGATGTGATTGAGACCAGCCCCGGGAGGGGAGGCAGAGCGGGGTGTAGTAGAAAACTTACCACGGAGGGCCCAGAAAGGGCCCGCTGCGGTGGATCAGCGCTGGTAAGTTTGTCAAGTTGACTTCCAAGATGAAACGGGTAGTCCTTAGAATGGGTTAGTGGTGGGATCCAATCTTAATCACAGTTAAGATCCACGGTAAAACAGGCTGTTTAGCCAGCTACAAGCTAAAAACAAGGCTAGGTTAGCAGGGCTAGGCGTAGTCTGACCATTCAGGAGTCGGTGATTTTAAATCAAAATAATCTAAAACCCAGCGAGCCGATCATTAAAACAAATTAGTCCAGTATGACGATAAGGTGCAGCAGTATAGATGGATAAAAAGTGCAGCCTAAAATTCGAGCTTAAAACTGGATAAAAATGTTAAAATTTGACAAGGCTTCTGGCGGGCTTCTCTCTCTCTCTCTCTCTCTCTCTCTCCCCCTCTCACTGTCTCTCTGTCTCTCTCCCACTTTCTCCCTCTCTCTCACTGTCTCTCTCTGTCTCTCTGTCTCTCTCTCTCACACTGTCTCTCTCTCTGTCTCTCTCTCTCTCTCCCCCCCTCTCTGTCTGTCTGTCTCTCTCTCTCTCTCTCTCTCTCTCTCTCTCTCTCTCTCTGCGTTTGGTTCCCTGCCTACCTCTCATGTGCTGCAGCCTACAGTAGAATGTGAAGAAGTGACTTGATGTTGGAGGAAATGGATGAAAAGGAAGTGTGAAGGTTAATGAGATGCTCTTCCTCTCAAACCACTGTGTATAGATGCAAGCTAACCCTTTTTTTAACCTATTGAAACCATATTGCTATGAAAAGTCCTAGATATTGAAGAATACTGAAGGAGTGCGTGCCCGTCCGCATGTCCTCGAGTGCCCACCGCCTGGGTGGGGTCGTCAAAAAGGGCCTTTCTGTGTGGAGTTTGCATGTTCTCCCCCTGCCTCCCGGGGGTTTCCTTCATATAGGAACCCCTTCACCAAAACATGCAATAGATTCAAGATTCAAGATTTTTATTGTCACTCCGTAGTACAGTATCACGTGTGAAATTCTTGTGCTGTAGACTCTGTTACAACATAGTGCAAAAAAAACAAAAAAAAGAGGCAACAAGCAATAAAGCAGTAAGACACGCCACAGACAGTGGCACATATGTGCAAATGGCATGAACATACTTTAAACATAATTAAACATAATAACATTGTTAGGTGCAAATAGCATATGCCTAATTAATATACTATTGAACATTAGTCTTACGTGATGGTAGCAGCTGCAGTGCGGTACAGTACGGCTACTACACTATTTGTATATGTTAAGGAGTCTCGTGGCCTGCGAGAAGAAACTGTCCCTCAAGCGATTTGTGCGTGCTCTTGGGACCCTGTATCTCCTCCCTGAGGGTAGCAGGGAGAACAGACTGTTGTGGGGGTGGTTTGTGTCTTTGATGATCTTCATGGACGTCCTGAGGCACCGCTGGTTGTACAGATCTTGCAGTTCTGGCAGCTCACATCCTGTTACGTGCTGGGCCGCGCGCCTCACCCTTCTTAGCGCCCTGCGGTCCATGGTGGTGCAGTTCCCATACCAGGTTGTGAAGCAGCCAGTCAGCAGGCTTTCAATGGTGCCTCTGTAGAAGTCCCTGAGGATTTTTGGCCTTAGCCCGAATTTCTTCAGGCGTCTGAGTCCGTGTAGTCGCTGTTGGGCCTTTTTGACAACAGTGGCGGTGTGGTTGGCCCATGTCAGGTCCTGATGGATATTGACTCCCAGGTACTTGAAGCTGTCCACCCTTTCCACCACTGTGCCGTTGATGGTGATTGGGGGGTGTGCGCCCCCCCCCCTTCTGTAGTCTCTACAATGATCTCCTTTGTCTTGGAGACGTTCAGAGAGAGGTGGTTGTCCTGGCACCATTGTTCCAGGGCCTCCACCTCCTTCCACCTCCAATATCCTGGTTGCTAATGTGGTTCCTCCTCTGGTCGTTAAGGGCGCCTGTTCGGAGGGAGGGGAACTGGTTGGAATAGCGTGAACCTCCCACGTGCTGTGTCCTACCGGTGAAGCTTCCCCTGTCAGGTGAAAAGAAGCGGCTGGCTAACTGCCCATGTCTCGGAGGAAGCATGGAGCCAGTTTCAGCTCTCTCCAGATCGGCAGAGGGTGGAGTAGAAAAAAGTCCTAGATATTTATCAACTCCTTGTTGTGAGAAATAAGGAAATGCCATTTCCTCATTTAACAGTGCTTGTCCCTCATCTAGCAAAGCCTTCTGCAGGCTCACCAGAATGAGTTTATGCACAGTGTCGCTGTCGCCGCCATTCGGCGACAGGGCGCCAAGTCGAGGTTGCGCAGAACCATGCCGGGCGCTTTAGTCACTGTTGGTTGGTCCACAAGACCAGCAGCTCTGTAAGTCACTCTGTTGGTTGGTCCACAAAAAGACCAGCAGCTCTGTAAGTCACTCTGTTGGTTGGTCCACAAAAAGACCAGCAGCTCTGTAAGTCACTCTGTTGGTTGGTCCACAAAAAGACCAGCAGCTCTGTAAGTCACTCTGTTGGTTGGTCCACCAGACCAGCAGCTCTGTAAGTCACTCTGTTGGTTGGTCCACCAGTCCAGCAGCTCTGTAAGTCACTCTGTTGGTTGGTCCACAAAAAGACCAGCAGCTCTGTAAGTCTCTGTTGGTTGGTCCACCAGACCAGCAGCTCTGTAAGTCACTCTGTTGGTTGGTCCACCAGACCAGCAGCTCTGTAAGTCACTCTGTTGGTTAGTCCACAAAAAGACCAGCAGCTCTGTAAGTCACTCTGTTGGTTGGTCCACCAGACCAGCAGCTCTGTAAGTCACTCTGTTGGTTGGTCCACCAGACCAGTAGCTCTGTAAGTCACTCTGTTGGTTGGTCCACAAAAAGACCAGCAGCTCTGTAAGTCACTCTGTTGGTTGGTCCACAAAAAGACCAGCAGCTCTGTAAGTCTCTGTTGGTTGGTCCACCAGACCAGCAGCTCTTTAAGTCACTCTGTTGGTTGGTCCACCAGACCAGCAGCTCTGTAAGTCACTCTGTTGGTTAGTCCACAAAAAGACCAGCAGCTCTGTAAGTCACTCTGTTGGTTGGTCCACAAAAAGACCAGCAGCTCTGTAAGTCACTCTGTTGGTTAGTCCACAAAAAGTGCATTTTGGAAATTTGCATATCTTGTTGCAGCTATTGCGAATTCGCACTTGTTTATAAACTATGCCATAATTGGCTGGGAGCACATTTCAGCCACTTGGCTCCTAGTAGGCACGTATGAAATCATCGGCGACCTGGCCATAATGACATCATCAGCGACCTGGCCATATATGACATCATCAGCGACCTGGCCTCTTGGCCCCTAGTGGCCACGAATGACATCATCGGCAACCTGGCCACATTCTTTCTTTCTTTCTTTCGGGGGGATATACAGTACATATAGACAGACAGACAGAACCTCTTATAGACACTTTGGCTTCCCTAGTGGCCACACCATAAAAAACTCCGGCAGTTGGTTCCTTGCACGTCAGTCAGCACCTTTCTCCTCCTATGGAACCATCAGCTCTTCCCTCTCAGAGGGGGTTCCTGCCCAGAACTGCTTCATCTCCCCCCTGCACGCAGCCACCAGAGCGACGGTTATCAGGGTGAAGGGGACCAGGTAGAGCATGGCAGGCTGGCCCTTCTCAGACAACAGCATGGCAGCAAATGCCACTATCATCCCCAACAGGTAGGCTATGCAGCAGCTGATGAAGTAGACCTTCTTGGTGCTGTTGATCCACACATCAAACCTGCTGCAGTAGGCCACAAGCAGACCTGGAACAACGATGTCTCCGTAGCCCAGACTGCAGAACTCCATCCCACACAGGTTCTGAGCCCAGAACCGTGGGAGACGCATCATGGAGGGCAGGTTCTCAGAGGGAGCCTGGGGTTCGGCGGGGACCTGCACCAGGTTAGCTTGCCTCTTCTCTCCAAATTCATCAGGGCCCAAGACAATCTGCTCCATCATGCTCACACCATTCTTGGTGAAGTAAGGAGTGATGAAAACAAAGAAGACATCATACACAAGCAAGAGGCTCAGCAGAATCACAGAGATCTTGAAATTGGACAGCGAGATGGTCTTTATGAAGCAAATGCAGAACACAATGCCGAGGAGGTCCTGCAAGATCCAGATCCATCTGTCTTCATGCCTGTAGACTACCGAGACCACGGCTACAGCAATGCACACTGCAGCCAGTATGAGCGACCTCACAGAGAAGGTACACGTTCCGATAGAGTAAGTCATAGTGCCACACCCCCCCATCCTGTCCATCACTGCTTCCAGGCACCTAAACAGCGCTATGGCGGAGCATATGCAGAATGCGGCAATGGCGATGTACATGAAGACATTGCGGAAGTAGTACGTGAGGTTTAGCATGGCAGACGACAGGGCTACATAGCTAACCGCTTTGAGAGGAGAGTCAAGAGAAAGGTCTCCGTTGTCTGCTTTGCTTTCAACCTTTCCTCTGCCCGCCGCACCACTGCTCAACTGCTCTCTCTCACATGTCCCGCTGCAGTAGCCTCCCAAGGCAACCGTGCATATGGAGATGAGTACCATGACTACGACGCTTGGATCAATCTTGGAGTGAGGCGGAGCATACATCTTCTCGGTCATTCCTCCACCAAACACCTGCTGGGCATCCAGGAAGTCCCTGTACCTCATGAGAGCCAGGGGGATTTGGATCTTGGCATACTCTGACTCTTTGGCTGATGGAGTGATCAAAGTTGTCTTGCTGGCAATGAGCAAAGCTGTAGCCCCAAGGTGCTGAGCAACCAGCGCTTTCTGGCTGAGATCACAGCCCCCTCTCATCACCACCAGCGCTTTGCCCCTGACCTCCTCTGGCCTCACCTCAGACATGTCGCACAGCCCAGTGAATGGCAGAATCACCAGCTCATACTGCACAGCAGTGTCCAGAGTCTCCTTCAGGGGGGTCCAGGAGCCATTGTGAACAATGCAGTACTCCATACTTGTAGTTCCATCTGAAATGTGCAAGATTGCCTGTTGACAGTTTATCTTCGAGGACAAGAAAATGACCGATAAAATTATGATCATGACAGCTTTTGCCATATTGCAAGTTAATCAACAAGATGATTTAAACGCGAATGGGTTAAAAGACGAGAATTGTCCAAGTTATAACGTCAGCAGGGAAGGATTTATGACCTCAGTGATGATGTCACAATATCTACGCATAAGTGACATCATCAGTGACATCATTGTAACATCATCATTGATGATATCACTGTTGAAATTGTGACATCATCACTGATATCAACTACTGATGACATCACAATTGCTTGGGTGACATCACTGATGTCATCAGCAATGATGTCTCTCTCTGTCTCTCTCCCTCTCTCCCTCTCTCTCTCTCTCTCTCTCTCTCACTGTCTCTCTCTCTCTCTCTCTCTGCGTTTGGTTCCCTGCCTACCTCTCATGTGCTGCAGCCTACAGTAGAATGTGAAGAAGTGACTTGATGTTGGAGGAAATGGATGAAAAGGAAGTGTGAAGGTTAATGAGATGCTCTTCCTCTCAAACCACTGTGTATAGATGCAAGCTAACCCTTTTTTTAACCTATTGAAACCATATTGCTATGAAAAGTCCTAGATATTGAAGAATACTGAAGGAGTGCGTGCCCGTCCGCATGTCCTCGAGTGCCCACCGCCCAGGTGGGGTCGTCAAAAAGGGCCTTTCTGTGTGGAGTTTGCATGTTCTCCCTGTGCCTCCCGGGGGTTTCCTTCATATAGGAACCCCTTCACCAAAACATGCAATAGATTCAAGATTCAAGATTCAAGATTTTTATTGTCACTCCGTAGTACAAGTATCACGTGTGAAATTATTGTGCTGTAGACTCCGTTACAACATAGTGCAAAAAAAAAAAACAAGAGGCAACAAGCAATAAAGCAGTAGACACGCCACAGACAGTGGCACATATGTGCAAATGGCATGAACATACTTTAAACATAATTAAACATAATAACATTCTGTTAGGTGCAAATAGCATATGCCTAATTAACATACTATTGAACATTAGTCTTACGTGATGGTAGCAGCTGCAGTGCGGTACAGTACGGCTACTACACTATTTGTATATGTTAAGGAGTCTCGTGGCCTGCGAGAAGAAACTGTCCCTCAAGCGATTTGTGCGTGCTCTTGGGACCCTGTATCTCCTCCCTGAGGGTAGCAGGGAGAACAGACTGTTGTGGGGGTGGTTTGTGTCTTTGATGATCTTCATGGACCTCCTGAGGCACCGCTGGTTGTACAGATCTTGCAGTTCTGGCAGCTCACATCCTGTTACGTGCTGGGCCGTGCGCCTCACCCTTCTTAGCGCCCTGCGGTCCATGGTGGTGCAGTTCCCATACCAGGTGGTGAAGCAGCCAGTCAGCAGGCTTTCAATGGTGCCTCTGTAGAAGTCCCTGAGGATTTTTGGCCTTAGCCCGAATTTCTTCAGGCGTCTGAGTCCGTGTAGTCGCTGTTGGGCCTTTTTGACAACAGTGGCGGTGTGGTTGGCCCATGTCAGGTCCTGGTGGATGTTGACTCCCAGGTACTTGAAGCTGTCCACCCTTTCCACCACTGTGCCGTTGATGGTGATTGGGGGGTGTGCCCCCCCCCCCCCTCCCCCTTCTGTAGTCTCTACAATGATCTCCTTTGTCTTGGAGACGTTCAGAGAGAGGTGGTTGTCCTGGCACCATTGTTCCAGGGCCTCCACCTCCTTCCACCTCCAATATCCTGGTTGCTAATATGGTTCCTCCTCTGGTCGTTAAGGGCGCCTGTTCGGAGGGAGGGGAACTGGTTGGAATAGCGTGAACCTCCCACGTGCTATGTCCTACCGGTGAAGCTTCCCCTGTCAGGTGAAAAGAAGCGGCTGGCTAACTGCCCATGTCTCGGAGGAAGCATGGAGCCAGTTTCAGCTCTCTCCAGATCGGCAGAGGGTGGAGTAGAAAAAAGTCCTAGATATTTATCAACTCCTTGTTGTGAGGAATAAGGAAATGCCATTTCCTCATTTAACAGTGCTTGTCCCTCATCTAGCAAAGCCTTCTGCAGGCTCACCAGAATGAGTTTATGCACAGTGTCGCTGTCGCCGCCATTCGGCGACAGGGCGCCAAGTCGAGGTTGCGCAGAACCATGCCGGGCGCTTTAGTCACTCTGTTGGTTGGTCCACAAGACCAGCAGCTCTGTAAGTAACTCTGTTGGTTGGTCCACAAAAAGCCCAGCAGCTCTGTAAGTCACTCTGTTGGTTGGTCCACAAAAAGACCAGCAGCTCTGTAAGTCACTCTGTTGGTTGGCCCACAAAAAGACCAGCAGCTCTGTAAGTCACTCTGTTGGTTGGTCCACCAGACCAGCAGCTCTGTAAGTCACTCTGTTGGTTGGTCCACCAGTCCAGCAGCTCTGTAAGTCACTCTGTTGGTTGGTCCACAAAAAGACCAGCAGCTCTGTAAGTCTCTGTTGGTTGGTCCACAAAAAGACCAGCAGCTCTGTAAGTCACTCTGTTGGTTGGCCCACAAAAAGACCAGCAGCTCTGTAAGTCACTCTGTTGGTTGGTCCACCAGACCAGCAGCTCTGTAAGTCACTCTGTTGGTTGGTCCACCAGTCCAGCAGCTCTGTAAGTCACTCTGTTGGTTGGTCCACAAAAAGACCAGCAGCTCTGTAAGTCACTCTGTTGGTTGGTCCACAAAAAGACCAGCAGCTCTGTAAGTCACTCTGTTGGTTGGTCCACAAAAAGACCAGCAGCTCTGTAAGTCTCTGTTGGTTGGTCCACCAGACCAGCAGCTCTTTAAGTCACTCTGTTGGTTGGTCCACCAGACCAGCAGCTCTGTAAGTCACTCTGTTGGTTAGTCCACAAAAAGACCAGCAGCTCTGTAAGTCACTCTGTTGGTTGGTCCACAAAAAGACCAGCAGCTCTGTAAGTCACTCTGTTGGTTAGTCCACAAAAAGTGCATTTTGGAAATTTGCATATCTTGTTGCAGCTATTGCGAATTCGCACTTGTTTATAAACTATGCCATAATTGGCTGGGAGCACATTTCAGCCACTTGGCTCCTAGTAGGCACGTATGAAATCATCGGCGACCTGGCCATAATGACATCATCAGCGACCTGGCCATATATGACATCATCAGCGACCTGGCCTCTTGGCCCCTAGTGGCCACGAATGACATCATCGGCAACCTGGCCACATTCTTTCTTTCTTTCTTTCGGGGGGATATACAGTACATATAGACAGACAGACAGAACCTCTTATAGACACTTTGGCTTCCCTAGTGGCCACACCATAAAAAACTCCGGCAGTTGGTTCCTTGCACGTCAGTCAGCACCTTTCTCCTCCTATGGAACCATCAGCTCTTCCCTCTCAGAGGGGGTTCCTGCCCAGAACTGCTTCATCTCCCCCCTGCACGCAGCCACCAGAGCGACGGTTATCAGGGTGAAGGGGACCAGGTAGAGCATGGCAGGCTGGCCCTTCTCAGACAACAGCATGGCAGAAAATGCCACTATCATCCCCAACAGGTAGGCTATGCAGCAGCTGATGAAGTAGACCTTCTTGGTGCTGTTGATCCACACATCAAACCTGCTGCAGTAGGCCACAAGCAGACCTGGAACAACGATGTCTCCGTAGCCCAGACTGCAGAACTCCATCCCACACAGGTTCTGAGCCCAGAACCGTGGGAGACGCATCATGGAGGGCAGGTTCTCAGAGGGAGCCTGGGGTTCGGCGGGGACCTGCACCAGGTTAGCTTGCCTCTTCTCTCCAAATTCATCAGGGCCCAAGACAATCTGCTCCATCATGCTCACACCATTCTTGGTGAAGTAAGGAGTGATGAAAACAAAGAAGACATCATACACAAGCAAGAGGCTCAGCAGAATCACAGAGATCTTGAAATTGGACAGCGAGATGGTCTTTATGAAGCAAATGCAGAACACAATGCCGAGGAGGTCCTGCAAGATCCAGATCCATCTGTCTTCATGCCTGTAGACTACCGAGACCACGGCTACAGCAATGCACACTGCAGCCAGTATGAGCGACCTCACAGAGAAGGTACACGTTCCGATAGAGTAAGTCATAGTGCCACACCCCCCCATCCTGTCCATCACTGCTTCCAGGCACCTAAACAGCGCTATGGCGGAGCATATGCAGAATGCGGCAATGGCGATGTACATGAAGACATTGCGGAAGTAGTACGTGAGGTTTAGCATGGCAGACGACAGGGCTACATAGCTAACCGCTTTGAGAGGAGAGTCAAGAGAAAAGTCTCCGTTGTCTGCTTTGCTTTCAACCTTTCCTCTGCCCGCCGCACCACTGCTCAACTGCTCTCTCTCACATTTCCCGCTGCAGTAGCCTCCCAAGGCAACTGTGCATATGGAAATGAGTACCATGACTACGACGCTTGGATCAATGTTGGAGTGAGGCGGAGCATACATCTTCTCGGTCATTCCTCCACCAAACACCTGCTGGGCATCCAGGAAGTCCCTGTACCTCATGAGAGCCAGGGGGATTTGGATCTTGGCATACTCTGACTCTTTGGCTGATGGAGTGATCAAAGTTGTCTTGCTGGCAATGAGCAAAGCTGTAGCCCCAAGGTGCTGAGCAACCAGCGCTTTCTGGCTGAGATCACAGCCCCCTCTCATCACCACCAGCGCTTTGCCCCTGACCTCCTCTGGCCTCACCTCAGACATGTCGCACAGCACAGTGAATGGCAGAATCACCAGCTCATACTGCACAGCAGTGTCCAGAGTCTCCTTCAGGGGGGTCCAGGAGCCATTGTGAACAATGCAGTACTCCATACTTGTAGTTCCATCTGAAATGTGCAAGATTGCCTGTTGACAGTTTATCTTCGAGGACAAGAAAATGACCGATAAAATTATGATCATGACAGCTTTTGCCATATTGCAAGTTAATCAACAAGATGATTTAAACGCGAATGGGTTAAAAGACGAGAATTGTCCAAGTTATAACGTCAGTAGGGAAGGATTTATGACCTCAGTGATGATGTCACAATATCTATGCATAAGTGACATCATCAGTGACATCATTGTAACATCATCATTGATGATATCACTGTTGAAATTGTGACATCATCACTGATATCACCTACTGATGACATCACAATTGCTTGAGTGACATCACTGATGTCATCAGCAATGATGTCTCTCTCCCTCTCTCCCTCTCTCTCACACTGTCTCTCTCTCTGTCTCTCTGTCTCTCTCTCTGTCTCTCTCTCTCTCTCTCTCTCTCTGCGTTTGGTTCCCTGCCTACCTCTCATGTGATGCAGCCTACAGTAGAATGTGAAGAAGTGACTTGATGTTGGAGGAAATGGATGAAAAGGAAGTGTGAAGGTTAATGAGATGCTCTTCCTCTCAAACCACTGTGTATAGATGCAAGCTAACCCTTTTTTTAACCTATTGAAACCATATTGCTATGAAAAGTCCTAGATATTGAAGAATACTGAAGGAGTGCGTGCCCGTCCGCATGTCCTCGAGTGCCCACCGCCCAGGTGGGGTCGTCAAAAAGGGCCTTTCTGTGTGGAGTTTGCATGTTCTCCCTGTGCCTCCCGGGGGTTTCCTTCATATAGGAACCCCTTCACCAAAACATGCAATAGATTCAAGATTCAAGATTCAAGATTTTTATTGTCACTCCGTAGTACAAGTATCACGTGTGAAATTATTGTGCTGTAGACTCCGTTACAACATAGTGCAAAAAAAAAAAACAAGAGGCAACAAGCAATAAAGCAGTAGACACGCCACAGACAGTGGCACATATGTGCAAATGGCATGAACATACTTTAAACATAATTAAACATAATAACATTCTGTTAGGTGCAAATAGCATATGCCTAATTAACATACTATTGAACATTAGTCTTACGTGATGGTAGCAGCTGCAGTGCGGTACAGTACGGCTACTACACTATTTGTATATGTTAAGGAGTCTCGTGGCCTGCGAGAAGAAACTGTCCCTCAAGCGATTTGTGCGTGCTCTTGGGACCCTGTATCTCCTCCCTGAGGGTAGCAGGGAGAACAGACTGTTGTGGGGGTGGTTTGTGTCTTTGATGATCTTCATGGACCTCCTGAGGCACCGCTGGTTGTACAGATCTTGCAGTTCTGGCAGCTCACATCCTGTTACGTGCTGGGCCGTGCGCCTCACCCTTCTTAGCGCCCTGCGGTCCATGGTGGTGCAGTTCCCATACCAGGTGGTGAAGCAGCCAGTCAGCAGGCTTTCAATGGTGCCTCTGTAGAAGTCCCTGAGGATTTTTGGCCTTAGCCCGAATTTCTTCAGGCGTCTGAGTCCGTGTAGTCGCTGTTGGGCCTTTTTGACAACAGTGGCGGTGTGGTTGGCCCATGTCAGGTCCTGGTGGATGTTGACTCCCAGGTACTTGAAGCTGTCCACCCTTTCCACCACTGTGCCGTTGATGGTGATTGGGGGGTGTGCCCCCCCCCCCCCTCCCCCTTCTGTAGTCTCTACAATGATCTCCTTTGTCTTGGAGACGTTCAGAGAGAGGTGGTTGTCCTGGCACCATTGTTCCAGGGCCTCCACCTCCTTCCACCTCCAATATCCTGGTTGCTAATATGGTTCCTCCTCTGGTCGTTAAGGGCGCCTGTTCGGAGGGAGGGGAACTGGTTGGAATAGCGTGAACCTCCCACGTGCTATGTCCTACCGGTGAAGCTTCCCCTGTCAGGTGAAAAGAAGCGGCTGGCTAACTGCCCATGTCTCGGAGGAAGCATGGAGCCAGTTTCAGCTCTCTCCAGATCGGCAGAGGGTGGAGTAGAAAAAAGTCCTAGATATTTATCAACTCCTTGTTGTGAGGAATAAGGAAATGCCATTTCCTCATTTAACAGTGCTTGTCCCTCATCTAGCAAAGCCTTCTGCAGGCTCACCAGAATGAGTTTATGCACAGTGTCGCTGTCGCCGCCATTCGGCGACAGGGCGCCAAGTCGAGGTTGCGCAGAACCATGCCGGGCGCTTTAGTCACTCTGTTGGTTGGTCCACAAGACCAGCAGCTCTGTAAGTAACTCTGTTGGTTGGTCCACAAAAAGCCCAGCAGCTCTGTAAGTCACTCTGTTGGTTGGTCCACAAAAAGACCAGCAGCTCTGTAAGTCACTCTGTTGGTTGGCCCACAAAAAGACCAGCAGCTCTGTAAGTCACTCTGTTGGTTGGTCCACCAGACCAGCAGCTCTGTAAGTCACTCTGTTGGTTGGTCCACCAGTCCAGCAGCTCTGTAAGTCACTCTGTTGGTTGGTCCACAAAAAGACCAGCAGCTCTGTAAGTCTCTGTTGGTTGGTCCACAAAAAGACCAGCAGCTCTGTAAGTCACTCTGTTGGTTGGCCCACAAAAAGACCAGCAGCTCTGTAAGTCACTCTGTTGGTTGGTCCACCAGACCAGCAGCTCTGTAAGTCACTCTGTTGGTTGGTCCACCAGTCCAGCAGCTCTGTAAGTCACTCTGTTGGTTGGTCCACAAAAAGACCAGCAGCTCTGTAAGTCACTCTGTTGGTTGGTCCACAAAAAGACCAGCAGCTCTGTAAGTCACTCTGTTGGTTGGTCCACAAAAAGACCAGCAGCTCTGTAAGTCTCTGTTGGTTGGTCCACCAGACCAGCAGCTCTTTAAGTCACTCTGTTGGTTGGTCCACCAGACCAGCAGCTCTGTAAGTCACTCTGTTGGTTAGTCCACAAAAAGACCAGCAGCTCTGTAAGTCACTCTGTTGGTTGGTCCACAAAAAGACCAGCAGCTCTGTAAGTCACTCTGTTGGTTAGTCCACAAAAAGTGCATTTTGGAAATTTGCATATCTTGTTGCAGCTATTGCGAATTCGCACTTGTTTATAAACTATGCCATAATTGGCTGGGAGCACATTTCAGCCACTTGGCTCCTAGTAGGCACGTATGAAATCATCGGCGACCTGGCCATAATGACATCATCAGCGACCTGGCCATATATGACATCATCAGCGACCTGGCCTCTTGGCCCCTAGTGGCCACGAATGACATCATCGGCAACCTGGCCACATTCTTTCTTTCTTTCTTTCGGGGGGATATACAGTACATATAGACAGACAGACAGAACCTCTTATAGACACTTTGGCTTCCCTAGTGGCCACACCATAAAAAACTCCGGCAGTTGGTTCCTTGCACGTCAGTCAGCACCTTTCTCCTCCTATGGAACCATCAGCTCTTCCCTCTCAGAGGGGGTTCCTGCCCAGAACTGCTTCATCTCCCCCCTGCACGCAGCCACCAGAGCGACGGTTATCAGGGTGAAGGGGACCAGGTAGAGCATGGCAGGCTGGCCCTTCTCAGACAACAGCATGGCAGAAAATGCCACTATCATCCCCAACAGGTAGGCTATGCAGCAGCTGATGAAGTAGACCTTCTTGGTGCTGTTGATCCACACATCAAACCTGCTGCAGTAGGCCACAAGCAGACCTGGAACAACGATGTCTCCGTAGCCCAGACTGCAGAACTCCATCCCACACAGGTTCTGAGCCCAGAACCGTGGGAGACGCATCATGGAGGGCAGGTTCTCAGAGGGAGCCTGGGGTTCGGCGGGGACCTGCACCAGGTTAGCTTGCCTCTTCTCTCCAAATTCATCAGGGCCCAAGACAATCTGCTCCATCATGCTCACACCATTCTTGGTGAAGTAAGGAGTGATGAAAACAAAGAAGACATCATACACAAGCAAGAGGCTCAGCAGAATCACAGAGATCTTGAAATTGGACAGCGAGATGGTCTTTATGAAGCAAATGCAGAACACAATGCCGAGGAGGTCCTGCAAGATCCAGATCCATCTGTCTTCATGCCTGTAGACTACCGAGACCACGGCTACAGCAATGCACACTGCAGCCAGTATGAGCGACCTCACAGAGAAGGTACACGTTCCGATAGAGTAAGTCATAGTGCCACACCCCCCCATCCTGTCCATCACTGCTTCCAGGCACCTAAACAGCGCTATGGCGGAGCATATGCAGAATGCGGCAATGGCGATGTACATGAAGACATTGCGGAAGTAGTACGTGAGGTTTAGCATGGCAGACGACAGGGCTACATAGCTAACCGCTTTGAGAGGAGAGTCAAGAGAAAAGTCTCCGTTGTCTGCTTTGCTTTCAACCTTTCCTCTGCCCGCCGCACCACTGCTCAACTGCTCTCTCTCACATTTCCCGCTGCAGTAGCCTCCCAAGGCAACTGTGCATATGGAAATGAGTACCATGACTACGACGCTTGGATCAATGTTGGAGTGAGGCGGAGCATACATCTTCTCGGTCATTCCTCCACCAAACACCTGCTGGGCATCCAGGAAGTCCCTGTACCTCATGAGAGCCAGGGGGATTTGGATCTTGGCATACTCTGACTCTTTGGCTGATGGAGTGATCAAAGTTGTCTTGCTGGCAATGAGCAAAGCTGTAGCCCCAAGGTGCTGAGCAACCAGCGCTTTCTGGCTGAGATCACAGCCCCCTCTCATCACCACCAGCGCTTTGCCCCTGACCTCCTCTGGCCTCACCTCAGACATGTCGCACAGCACAGTGAATGGCAGAATCACCAGCTCATACTGCACAGCAGTGTCCAGAGTCTCCTTCAGGGGGGTCCAGGAGCCATTGTGAACAATGCAGTACTCCATACTTGTAGTTCCATCTGAAATGTGCAAGATTGCCTGTTGACAGTTTATCTTCGAGGACAAGAAAATGACCGATAAAATTATGATCATGACAGCTTTTGCCATATTGCAAGTTAATCAACAAGATGATTTAAACGCGAATGGGTTAAAAGACGAGAATTGTCCAAGTTATAACGTCAGTAGGGAAGGATTTATGACCTCAGTGATGATGTCACAATATCTATGCATAAGTGACATCATCAGTGACATCATTGTAACATCATCATTGATGATATCACTGTTGAAATTGTGACATCATCACTGATATCACCTACTGATGACATCACAATTGCTTGAGTGACATCACTGATGTCATCAGCAATGATGTCTCTCTCCCTCTCTCCCTCTCTCTCACACTGTCTCTCTCTCTGTCTCTCTGTCTCTCTCTCTGTCTCTCTCTCTCTCTCTCTCTCTCTGCGTTTGGTTCCCTGCCTACCTCTCATGTGATGCAGCCTACAGTAGAATGTGAAGAAGTGACTTGATGTTGGAGGAAATGGATGAAAAGGAAGTGTGAAGGTTAATGAGATGCTCTTCCTCTCAAACCACTGTGTATAGATGCAAGCTAACCCTTTTTTTAACCTATTGAAACCATATTGCTATGAAAAGTCCTAGATATTGAAGAATACTGAAGGAGTGCGTGCCCGTCCGCATGTCCTCGAGTGCCCACCGCCCAGGTGGGGTCGTCAAAAAGGGCCTTTCTGTGTGGAGTTTGCATGTTCTCCCTGTGCCTCCCGGGGGTTTCCTTCATATAGGAACCCCTTCACCAAAACATGCAATAGATTCAAGATTCAAGATTCAAGATTTTTATTGTCACTCCGTAGTACAAGTATCACGTGTGAAATTATTGTGCTGTAGACTCCGTTACAACATAGTGCAAAAAAACAAAACAAGAGGCAACAAGCAATAAAGCAGTAGACACGCCACAGACAGTGGCACATATGTGCAAATGGCATGAACATACTTTAAACATAATTAAACATAATAACATTCTGTTAGGTGCAAATAGCATATGCCTAATTAACATACTATTGAACATTAGTCTTACGTGATGGTAGCAGCTGCAGTGCGGTACAGTACGGCTACTACACTATTTGTATATGTTAAGGAGTCTCGTGGCCTGCGAGAAGAAACTGTCCCTCAAGCGATTTGTGCGTGCTCTTGGGACCCTGTATCTCCTCCCTGAGGGTAGCAGGGAGAACAGACTGTTGTGGGGGTGGTTTGTGTCTTTGATGATCTTCATGGACCTCCTGAGGCACCGCTGGTTGTACAGATCTTGCAGTTCTGGCAGCTCACATCCTGTTACGTGCTGGGCCGTGCGCCTCACCCTTCTTAGCGCCCTGCGGTCCATGGTGGTGCAGTTCCCATACCAGGTGGTGAAGCAGCCAGTCAGCAGGCTTTCAATGGTGCCTCTGTAGAAGTCCCTGAGGATTTTTGGCCTTAGCCCGAATTTCTTCAGGCGTCTGAGTCCGTGTAGTCGCTGTTGGGCCTTTTTGACAACAGTGGCGGTGTGGTTGGCCCATGTCAGGTCCTGGTGGATGTTGACTCCCAGGTACTTGAAGCTGTCCACCCTTTCCACCACTGTGCCGTTGATGGTGATTGGGGGGTGTGCCCCCCCCCCCCCCTCCCCCTTCTGTAGTCTCTACAATGATCTCCTTTGTCTTGGAGACGTTCAGAGAGAGGTGGTTGTCCTGGCACCATTGTTCCAGGGCCTCCACCTCCTTCCACCTCCAATATCCTGGTTGCTAATATGGTTCCTCCTCTGGTCGTTAAGGGCGCCTGTTCGGAGGGAGGGGAACTGGTTGGAATAGCGTGAACCTCCCACGTGCTATGTCCTACCGGTGAAGCTTCCCCTGTCAGGTGAAAAGAAGCGGCTGGCTAACTGCCCATGTCTCGGAGGAAGCATGGAGCCAGTTTCAGCTCTCTCCAGATCGGCAGAGGGTGGAGTAGAAAAAAGTCCTAGATATTTATCAACTCCTTGTTGTGAGGAATAAGGAAATGCCATTTCCTCATTTAACAGTGCTTGTCCCTCATCTAGCAAAGCCTTCTGCAGGCTCACCAGAATGAGTTTATGCACAGTGTCGCTGTCGCCGCCATTCGGCGACAGGGCGCCAAGTCGAGGTTGCGCAGAACCATGCCGGGCGCTTTAGTCACTCTGTTGGTTGGTCCACAAGACCAGCAGCTCTGTAAGTAACTCTGTTGGTTGGTCCACAAAAAGCCCAGCAGCTCTGTAAGTCACTCTGTTGGTTGGTCCACAAAAAGACCAGCAGCTCTGTAAGTCACTCTGTTGGTTGGCCCACAAAAAGACCAGCAGCTCTGTAAGTCACTCTGTTGGTTGGTCCACCAGACCAGCAGCTCTGTAAGTCACTCTGTTGGTTGGTCCACCAGTCCAGCAGCTCTGTAAGTCACTCTGTTGGTTGGTCCACAAAAAGACCAGCAGCTCTGTAAGTCTCTGTTGGTTGGTCCACAAAAAGACCAGCAGCTCTGTAAGTCACTCTGTTGGTTGGCCCACAAAAAGACCAGCAGCTCTGTAAGTCACTCTGTTGGTTGGTCCACCAGACCAGCAGCTCTGTAAGTCACTCTGTTGGTTGGTCCACCAGTCCAGCAGCTCTGTAAGTCACTCTGTTGGTTGGTCCACAAAAAGACCAGCAGCTCTGTAAGTCACTCTGTTGGTTGGTCCACAAAAAGACCAGCAGCTCTGTAAGTCACTCTGTTGGTTGGTCCACAAAAAGACCAGCAGCTCTGTAAGTCTCTGTTGGTTGGTCCACCAGACCAGCAGCTCTTTAAGTCACTCTGTTGGTTGGTCCACCAGACCAGCAGCTCTGTAAGTCACTCTGTTGGTTAGTCCACAAAAAGACCAGCAGCTCTGTAAGTCACTCTGTTGGTTGGTCCACAAAAAGACCAGCAGCTCTGTAAGTCACTCTGTTGGTTAGTCCACAAAAAGTGCATTTTGGAAATTTGCATATCTTGTTGCAGCTATTGCGAATTCGCACTTGTTTATAAACTATGCCATAATTGGCTGGGAGCACATTTCAGCCACTTGGCTCCTAGTAGGCACGTATGAAATCATCGGCGACCTGGCCATAATGACATCATCAGCGACCTGGCCATATATGACATCATCAGCGACCTGGCCTCTTGGCCCCTAGTGGCCACGAATGACATCATCGGCAACCTGGCCACATTCTTTCTTTCTTTCTTTCGGGGGGATATACAGTACATATAGACAGACAGACAGAACCTCTTATAGACACTTTGGCTTCCCTAGTGGCCACACCATAAAAAACTCCGGCAGTTGGTTCCTTGCACGTCAGTCAGCACCTTTCTCCTCCTATGGAACCATCAGCTCTTCCCTCTCAGAGGGGGTTCCTGCCCAGAACTGCTTCATCTCCCCCCTGCACGCAGCCACCAGAGCGACGGTTATCAGGGTGAAGGGGACCAGGTAGAGCATGGCAGGCTGGCCCTTCTCAGACAACAGCATGGCAGCAAATGCCACTATCATCCCCAACAGGTAGGCTATGCAGCAGCTGATGAAGTAGACCTTCTTGGTGCTGTTGATCCACACATCAAACCTGCTGCAGTAGGCCACAAGCAGACCTGGAACAACGATGTCTCCGTAGCCCAGACTGCAGAACTCCATCCCACACAGGTTCTGAGCCCAGAACCGTGGGAGACGCATCATGGAGGGCAGGTTCTCAGAGGGAGCCTGGGGTTCGGCGGGGACCTGCACCAGGTTAGCTGGCATCTTCTCTCCAAATTCATCAGGGCCCAAGACAATCTGCTCCATCATGCTCACACCATTCTTGGTGAAGTAAGGAGTGATGAAAACAAAGAAGACATCATACACAAGCAAGAGGCTCAGCAGAATCACAGAGATCTTGAAATTGGACAGCGAGATGGTCTTTATGAAGCAAATGCAGAACACAATGCCGAGGAGGTCCTGCAAGATCCAGATCCATCTGTCTTCATGCCTGTAGACTACCGAGACCACGGCTACAGCAATGCACACTGCAGCCAGTATGAGCGACCTCACAGAGAAGGTACACGTTCCGATAGAGTAAGTCATAGTGCCACACCCCCCCATCCTGTCCATCACTGCTTCCAGGCACCTAAACAGCGCTATGGCGGAGCATATGCAGAATGCGGCAATGGCGATGTACATGAAGACATTGCGGAAGTAGTACGTGAGGTTTAGCATGGCAGACGACAGGGCTACATAGCTAACCGCTTTGAGAGGAGAGTCAAGAGAAAAGTCTCCGTTGTCTGCTTTGCTTTCAACCTTTCCTCTGCCCGCCGCACCACTGCTCAACTGCTCTCTCTCACATTTCCCGCTGCAGTAGCCTCCCAAGGCAACTGTGCATATGGAAATGAGTACCATGACTACGACGCTTGGATCAATGTTGGAGTGAGGCGGAGCATACATCTTCTCGGTCATTCCTCCACCAAACACCTGCTGGGCATCCAGGAAGTCCCTGTACCTCATGAGAGCCAGGGGGATTTGGATCTTGGCATACTCTGACTCTTTGGCTGATGGAGTGATCAAAGTTGTCTTGCTGGCAATGAGCAAAGCTGTAGCCCCAAGGTGCTGAGCAACCAGCGCTTTCTGGCTGAGATCACAGCCCCCTCTCATCACCACCAGCGCTTTGCCCCTGACCTCCTCTGGCCTCACCTCAGACATGTCGCACAGCACAGTGAATGGCAGAATCACCAGCTCATACTGCACAGCAGTGTCCAGAGTCTCCTTCAGGGGGGTCCAGGAGCCATTGTGAACAATGCAGTACTCCATACTTGTAGTTCCATCTGAAATGTGCAAGATTGCCTGTTGACAGTTTATCTTCGAGGACAAGAAAATGACCGATAAAATTATGATCATGACAGCTTTTGCCATATTGCAAGTTAATCAACAAGATGATTTAAACGCGAATGGGTTAAAAGACGAGAATTGTCCAAGTTATAACGTCAGTAGGGAAGGATTTATGACCTCAGTGATGATGTCACAATATCTATGCATAAGTGACATC
>NW_028151246.1:30000-35000 GCF_964638095.1 Poromitra crassiceps
AAGTAGTTTGTACAGAATAGGAAAGACAACAGCGTTCACCAAACTCAAGACCCATCTCAGTGAGCTCAAAGATCTGGCCCATTTTGGACTCTGCCAGCTTGGAAGAGTCTTTGCCAGTCGCAAGAGAATTTGCTCTTCTGCTTTACGGAAAAAAGAAAAAGGAAAATGGACTTTTGTGCACAAGTTTGTGCACAAACTTGTATGAACTGAGGTTCATAATTGCATCAACAACATATGCAGCCTCTGCAAATTTGCCACCAACAGAGGATGCATTTGCACAACATGTGCAAAGAGCAATGTATCAGCGATATGGTGTCACAGTCACATGCCCAAACCAATGTTATGGAGTCCTATCGGCAAGGGATGGATTGTCAGAGATGGAGCCATTAAACCAGTCCTATTTAGGAAACCCCCAGCACCTACAGAAGTGAGAGACATTACTTACTTGTATTGCAAAGATCCAAACTGTTGAGAGTGGAAAGTGCCAGTGCCTCTCTGTTGGCCTCCCCTGTACGGAGTTCTGCACCTGCTGTGCAGAATGTCAAAATGTGTCCCCAAACATCTGAGGAACCTGACATTTGACATTCTAGTATCTATATACTTGACCTCTCACTGAAACACATCTTATGTACGCGCAGCAACCATAAAACAAATGTATTATGATTACTATTATACTTGTATTATTCCATCATGTGAAGACAGGAGATACTACTGATTTATAGTTTGGATTAATGTTCCAGTTTCAATAAAACTTCCCATATTTACACCTTGTATTTCTATGTTTTAGAGGCTTGTAATTTAGATCAACTTTATTTTATTGGGTTCCCCACATTCTGACTATTTGGTGATGTAGTTCAGCCACCTGGTATTTCCCTCTCCAAATATGATGATCATCAGAGTGAGCATTCTTAACTTATAGGCCACAGTACCCATCTGACCTCAAACACTATACCGTCCCAACTCCAACATCCCCTTCATCTCCAAAACTCTTGAGAGGGTGGTTGCCGCCCAAATCCAGTCCCACCTCGACTCAAACATCCTCCACGAACCATTTCAATATGGTTTCCGCCCTAATCACAGCACTGAAACAGCCCTGTTAAAAATAAATAATGACCTCCTCCGTGCAGCTGACTCTGGACTCCTCACCATCCTCATCCTCCTTGACCTCTCCACTGCTTTCGATACCATCTCCCACCCCCTACTTGTGGAGCACCTGGCGAACATTGGAATCACTGGTGTTGCACTTTCCTGGTTTGCATCCTACCTCCCGACAGATGACAGTTAGTCCAACTAGGGAACCACTCGTCCGGGTGTTCTGCCATTTGACCCAGGGGTCAGTATTGGGTCCACTCCTATTCATCACCTACCTCCTCCCCCTGGGTAAAATCCTCCGACACTATGGTGTCCAGTTTCACTGCTACGCCGATGATACCCAGGTCTATATCTCCACCAAACCCACCACCACTCTTCCTCCCACCTCCCTCACTGCCTGCCTCCAGGACATCAGGAGCTGGATGAGCAGTAACTTCCTGAAGTTAAATGCCAGTAAAACCGAGGCCCTCCTCATCGGCTCCAAAAACATCCTCTCCAAAGCTCAAAACACCACTGCCCCAAACATCATCATTGACAGCTTCCCTGTTCCCTTCTCCACCCAAGTCAAGAGCCTCATTCTGGACAGCACCCTTTCCTTTGCACCCCACATAAAAACATCACCCGGTCTGCTTTCTTCCACATCCGCAACATCTCCAGACTCCGCCCATCCCTGTCCCAATACAGCACCAAAGTCCTCATCCTGATCCACGTTACATCCCAGATTAATTACTGCAGCTCTCTTCTCTCTGGCCTACCCACCAAATTGCTCAACAGACTCCAAATGCCTGGATCATCACCCGCAGTAAATCATCTGACCACCTCACCCCTGTCCTCATTCAACTCCACTGGCTTCCCATTCACTACCGGATTGACTTCAAAAACCTTCTGCTCACTTACAAAGCCCTACACAACCTAGCACCCACCCATCTCTCTGACCTCCTCCAGGAATACACCCCTTCCCGCTCCCTACGCTCTTCCTCAGCTGGCCTCCTGACTGTCCCGCCTCCCTCGCCTCAGTACCATGGGTGCTAGAGCCTTCAGCTGCTCTGCACCCAGACTCTGGAACTCGTTGCCATCACACATCCAACAGTCTGACTCCATCACCACATTCAAATCCCACCTCAAAACCCACCTGTTCAAATTGGCCTACTACCTTTAATCATATACAGTACTCAATCTGTTATTCGCCTGCCGTGTGTATCTTCTGTCTTTTCTTATATCTACGCTCGTCGTATTTTAATGATGCTGGTGTTTGCAATGCTTGTTTTTATGTATGATATTTTAGAATGTCATGTCTCTTTTATGCACTGTGAAGGAGAAGAAAAGCCAGCACTCTCAAAAATGTCCTTTTGTTAATTTAATTGAAGCAGATGGCAGGTACAAACGTTTCGACAGAAGTCTTCCTCAGTGTACCCTGGTACTGAGGTACGTTTCGACAGAAGTCTTCCTCAGTGTACCAGGGTACACTGAGGAAGACTTCTGTCGAAACGTTTGTACCTGCCATCTGCTTCAATTAAATTAACAAAAGGACATTTTTGAGAGTGCTGGCTTTTCTTCTCCTTCATAGACCATTTTGAGCCGTGCACCCACCAACTGTTTTTTGTGAGTGTGCTTGCTTTTCCTCTTTTTCTTTTATGCACTGTACAATGAGCTTGGGTGTTTTGAAAGGTGTCACCAAATAAAATGTATTATTATTAGTATTATGCCACTTAAAGAAATCTCATTTGCAATAGAACGATACGAGATATCGCCATACAACTACTGGTCAGTGTTCAATAGCACCCTAGACAATTCAGTAATGTTATATTTTTAGGGTTTTCTTTTTTCTGATAAATGAGAGAAAAGTGATGGAGTCCTATGTTCCTATCACCACAAAGTACAATTTCTGCCTAAACTAAAGTTATGTTTACAGGACTATAATTCATTATCTTTTTAGGTAAATCATTTTCTGACTATTTGGTGATGTAGGGCAGCCACCTGGTTCCATACCTCAGCAAATCTGACGAGGAAAAGAGTGAGCATTCCCATGTTATAGGCTTTTATGCCACTTATTCCCCATTCAGAATAACATACAATAATTTGACTGTTTCAGTGAAGAGGTAGTAGGCCTATGTCTAAAGAAATCTCATTTGCAATAGAACTGTACCAGATATCTCCATACAACTACTGGTCAGTGTTCAATAGCACCCTAGACAATTCAGTAATGGTATATTTTTCAGGGATTTCAGTTTTTCTGATAAATGAGAGAAAAGTGATGGAGTCCTATGTTCCTATCACCACAAAGTACAATTTCCGCCTGAACTAAAGCTATATTTACAGGACTATAATTCATTATCTTTTTAGGTAAATAATTTTTTGACTATTTGGTGATGTAGGGCAGCCACCTGGTTCATACCTCAGCAAATCTGATGAGGAAAAGAGTGAGCATTCTCAAGTTATTGGCTTTTTTGTCACCTTTCCCCTATTCGGACTGGCCTAATTTGGCTCTTTTTCTGGGATTGGGGTAGTTCTAAAGAACAGCCAAAAAAACATCTTTTCCCCCAATTTTTTTTTTGACAACAATCAATTTCATTAATGGGAGACCCTAAAGATGAGAAAAATCATTGTTGTCATTTGTTCTACCTCGGGTAGGGGTATCTCAAAATCTGAGGGCCCATTCTGCTAGACTATAAAGCCATCAGACAAGAGACATCAGTCTCAGTATGACAGTCCATTCAGTGGAACACCATGAAGCACCGTGAAGACAGAAGCGATCAAACAGTAGAGAGGCTGTCTTGCTGGATCGTACTTTATCTCTATGGAGAGCCAAAGTGGAACATCACTTCCTGCTTCAGCACTGTACCAGAGATTTTCATCCACCATTTATTTTCCCATAGACATAAAATGCTTATAAACATAGTTTTACTTGTTCAAACCAAACGGTACAGATATATTTCAAAACAGGAGAGATCACATAACATTTCACTCGGACAAAACGTTAAAAAAAATGCGGGTTTAAAGAACATGTTTTTTTTATGTTTTGATTTTTTGACCAAAACGTCCAAGTGAAATGTTCTATGGTCTCTCCCAATTCGAAATATAGCCGAACCGTTTGGTTTGACAAAGGAAAACTTTTTTTTTTTTTCGTACAGTTGCTCATTCGTTGACAATATTACAGATCCATAAACATCTCTGCTTGAGCATACGCACATTGCGTAAAATAAAACAAGACAAACTAAACAAAATAAACAAATAAATCCCAACCCCATCCCTCCCCCCACCCATCTCCCTTGTATGGATCTCTACATACATACATACATACATACATACATACATACATACATACATACATACATACATACATACATACATACGTACATAGTACAAACATTTTCTAGCATTCACTAAAATTAGGTTTGGTCCAGGTAGAGATGCTAATTAGCTATGGTCACCTGTTCTTAGAGACGGTAGCATATCGATAAAGGGCCCCCAAATTTTCTGGAAGGTTGCAGGTTTCTTTCTTACATTATACAATATCTTCTCTGGAGTACAGTAAGACACAAGCTCGTTAATCCAGTGTCTCTGTGATGGAGATACTTGTGATTTCCAGTTGATCAGTATGCATTTTTTAAGGAAAACTATTTTTATAAGCATTTTACGAAATGGAAAATGGAAAATGAATTGGCTGGCGGGCGTTAAGCACTTTTGAGAGTTGTGCTCCAGACTAGGGCTGGCACTGCCAGACTACCTCCGGCTTGGTCGGGCGTCCATAATTGGCCGTGTCTGTGGGTGGGAAGCCGGATTAAAAGGGTATGTGTCCGGGTCGCTGCACTAGTGCCTCCTCTGATCGGTTGGGGGGGGCGCGCCTGTCTGAGGGGGAGGGGAACTGGGGGGAATAGTGGGATCCTCCCACATGACATGCTGCCGGT
>NW_028151246.1:37500-38727 GCF_964638095.1 Poromitra crassiceps
TTGACAAACAAAGTGAGGAAAGTCGAGCGTGTTCCCGTGCGACTTTATTAGACTGTAGATGTTATAAGCCCTCGTTCACACAGGACGCCGCGCGTAAGCAGAGCTGAAGCCTGAGGCAGCACAAGCTGAACTGACGCCTCACCGTTCACACAAGAAGCCTTCTCTTTTCCTCTCCGCGCACCTTGAACCCGCCCACAACTCCCATTGACTTCATGCCTGGCAGCTTGTGGGTTCAGCGTAGGTTGAGCGTAGGTTGAGCGTTGCTTCGGCTTACGGGGGCTAAAGGTCCTTACACGTCAAGAGCGATGCGAATATACGGCACGAAATTGCGATGCGAGTTTTGACCCACCTGTCAATCACAGCCACAGATGTGTACACGTCGGAAGCGAATTTCTGAAAAATCGGAAAAATAAACGCCGCAATAACGCTCAGCGAAACTTCGCCGTTGGTATGCACGGTCGCATTGACTGATATAGGTTCGGAAAATATTATTGACGACGTGCGAATTAATCCCCACGAAAAAAACGCTCCCGATGTGTACGGATCTTTAGAGTCAAGCCCACCCGAACTCAGGTTTTACCCACCGTTTCTTCACTGCGGATGTGGTCTACCCTTCATCTGTAAGTCGTAGATTTAGTGTTTAGGTTATTGTGGCTACGAACAAACTGATGTAAGTTATATCAACATGGGGGGAAAACATTAAATAATGCTGAAAATCACTGGTTTTTTATACTGGCACTTATTTGCTCTATGATGACTGAGTGGAATGTGTAGTTTATGCGCCTTTTAGTTTACCACCATATATCACTGTGCAGCACTGTGTGTGTGTGCGTGGGTGTGGGTGTGTGGGTGTGTATGTGTGTGTGTCTGGGTGGGTGTGTGTGCGTGTGTGTGTGTCTGTGTGTGTGCGTGTGCGTGTGTCTGTGTCTGTGTGTGTGTGTGTGTGTGTGTGTGTGTTTGGGTGTGTGTTTCTGGGTGTGTGTGTGTGTGTGTGTGTGGGTGTGTGGGTGTGTATGTGTGTGTCTGGGTGTGTGGGTGTGGGTGTTTTGGGTGTAAAATGGGTTTAATCTGTATAGGGTATTAAATATTATAAACACAAATAAATAACTCAATAGTACTTGGATGCATTGTTATTATCAATAGGTATGGGATGTATGTATGTGATACGATAGGCCTATGTGATATGGGCGGGGTTCACCATTCAATACATATATGATGTCATTATAC